>NC_055660.1:13189824-13442324 GCF_017976325.1 Chelmon rostratus | reverse complement strand
ACCTGCTCACTCCTTCACACACACACACGCACTCTGCTCTCCTGGACATGCCTCTATTTTTTTTATTTTTGCTTCACTATCTCTCACCACTTGAACTTGGGAGGCAATTAGTAACAACGTGATCCGATGACTCCAGAAAACAAGGTTGCATCTCCGCTAGGAAACAGACGGTTCCTCAATCTCGTAAAGCCGAACATAACAGAATCAAGGGAGGGTAGAACTGCGGTCTGGTCGGGTGGTCATTCAGTTACTTCTGCATTTGATTTTAGCCAGTATGACAGGTTCATCAGGCTTAAAGAGCAATTTCACTGGATGTTGTATTAATCTTAAAGGGCCATACCAGTGTGTTTACACGTTGTGGCCCATTTGTGACAAATTACAATTTCTTTCCGTCACAGCTGTATTTTCAAAGCTGCTGGTTTCCATTCATTTCTGTATTGTAAGACTTTCTTTATTTGTGTAATTTGTCACAGTGAATAATGATGAAGAACATATTATAACCAACGTAGCAGAAATTTTTGTTTATCTGATACTGATCCATTAATATAGGCCCATAGTGATCCGTAGGATCGACCCAGGACGCCTCCGTAGACCTCAAGTAAACATGATAATAAGCACACTGCTCTTCGTGAAATCCTGTTCCTATTGATCAAAGGTTTTGTACTCCTGCGTGGAAATTCTTTACATTGTGATAAACACATATTATCTGAGAACAGCATCCTACCCTTCCCCTTTTTAACTCCTTGACTTCATCGCTCTCTTCAGCAATGTAAACTGTCGGCCATTGTTTGAATACAAAACTGTCTCACCCATCAATTACAACTGCATTGCATACTGTTTGATCAATACCTCCTCTAATCTTGGCTTGTTAACAAGAACCATCTGAGATATCACCCTTGGAAACTGTTTAGAAAAGAGAAGCCATGTTCAAAAAAACACTTGGCAGCTGATTGGATGAACCATCTGTCTCTCACTGTCTATCACAGGCTATCTTCAACCAATCAGACCAACAAACCACATGATGTAGTACAGAGCGCTAACAGCAGGGCCGGTCTGTAAATCCAACATCTGCTGAAGCCGATCAGGAGAACAAGTCTTCAGCTTTGCTTTGCTTGTCATTCAGTGAAGAAATGGACTGATGTAACTGATGCTAAACATCAGATTTTTAAGTCTCTGAAGTGTCTCTTTTCAATATTTTGCATGTGCACGTAGGATTTTCTGCTGCTCCCTACCACTCCAACAATTCTCTAGATGCAAAAACTGCCACCATCTTCTGTGGGCTCTGTGGGACCTGCTTGCCCAGCACAGATCTCTCCTCCGGAGGCACTGGCTGGCTGCAGTGGGGCCTTTCTTTGTCAGATTTCTATCCCAGTAAAAGGTTCTTTAACTGAAGCTGCAGGACAGGCGGTGCAAGATGAACAAAATATAGAAGTACACTACACTTACTTAACTTTTCCACAGTACTGAAGTCAAAAGAAAGCCACAGTAGATGTGAGCACATTGTGTGTTTTGTTTTAATGTACACGTAAGACTACTGTCCGATTGAGGTTTAAAACAAAAAACAATACAATTTATCCCTATTGGATTGTGTTGACAAACCAGTGGAGGGTTTAGGGACTTAATGGCACTGACCAGCCAAATACCAATATGTATTAACAATCCTATTTGACTGACAGGTGGGTGTTATGCTTGGCTCATGTATGAATGTTAAACGCAAAAATACAGAGAGGCCAATTTAGATCTGCAGACACATGCAACACGTGTTGGCAACATGAAGACTGCAAGCACCTAAAGGCCTTTAATGCAAATATGCAACTTCCTTATTAAAACAGCTTTCAAAGTGTGTCTGAATTCTGACATGTAGGCACTAACAAACCGGGTGTTTGTGTGTGAGTGTGTTCCTGTTTTACATGGAGCTGAGAGAATGCGCCGCACTGCAGAGTGTGTGGTTGTGTTGCCAGCATCAAAAAGTTACTCACCAATTATAAAATCTCCTGACCTCCGAAATGCTAATCATCATCACAGCTAATTTTAAAATGCTAACCCACGTTACTTATGTGGGAGCGCTTTAATGGTGGAGAAGATGAGAGCAAAGCAGCGCTTTCTTCAGCAGCTCATCATCTTTGAAATAATACTTCATTATAAGTCTGGGTCAGAATGCTCTCGATAATGTTAAAAAGAAGGAATCTCACGCAAGTGAAACCAACCTTTGATGAACTGAAAGATGCAGCCGGATGTTATTATCACTATCAGTGCACACAAAGGTGGCTGTCACAGACATTTCCTCTTTCTGTTGCAAAGAAAGCAAATATCACTTTCTTTTCTGCGCTAGTGCCAAGTTAAGTGGTGAAGTTTGATCTGCAAATGTAGAAACTGCGCTTTGGGCATGTCGACGTCTGAAAGCACAGACACTCCTTCAGCTGAATAAAGCAGAAAGCAGAAGCAAACACTGTATTTACTGTAGGTGCATTAGGATTTCATAAATGGTTCGCATTGCCCTGGTAATAACCCAAATCCCTGAAAAGCAGCAGAATTAAAAAAAAAAACAATCTACAGATCTGAAGTAAAACCATGATGCCATCTGAACTTTGCAAGACAGGTCGATTCTGTTCAGTTCAATTCAATAAAGAAATTCAATTAGCATTATTTTTTCATTTAGAAAAATATCACACACAAGGTTCTCTCACTCTATCTGCATCTCTTCTCTCCTCCGTCCATCATGCATCATCACAAACATACTGAACTCACTCCCTGAGGCCGAATCACACACACACACACACACACACACACACACACACTTAATACCACCTCCACATACAGCCCCATTCATAAACTAATCTCTTTCTCTCTCTCTCTCTTTCTCTCTACAAACACACACACAAACACACACATTTGATGTCCCCCATCACCAAATGTTAAAAGTGCTGAAAGTCTCCTCCCCCTCAATTCACAGCAAACTGAGTTTTAGCACCATCACACAAAACATCACAGCTCAGGCAGTGGCTGTTACTATGGAAACACGCTGTTGCTCTGGTGACACCTTTGGGGGGGGGGGGGGGTCATACAGGGGCCTATAAAGTCACTACCACACACAAGGGCCTATAAAGTCACTACCATACCTGATCTGAAGACATCATCTTAGACTCTGGGAAATAGTGACATTGATATTCTACAGTGCAAATAACGAAGCCCTTGATATCCTAATAATTTGGTCTACTGTGTGATCTAATGACTTATATCATTTTTTAAATCAAACCTGTTGCACCAAATTAATGGCTTCCTTTGCGTTTGAAACTACCAACACTGATTCCAACAGAGCTGTGAAGTTGTGTAAAACACAGATAAAAGCGAATGTGATCATTCGCTCAGGTGGATGTTCGTCGTACCACATCAACCTCATGTCGTTATCATTGTGAAACAGCTGCAGTTTGCGTAGGTTTGGCACCAAAACTACTGGGTACCTGGGTAAGAGTCCTTTTTTTGTTTGAACCATCCATCCACCCCACCTTCCTCCGAATTATAATATACTCACTTGACTTCCTCCGTTGCTCCCATCATAATTACTACAGCTACTAGAGGTGTAAGTGTTCCACCTATGTACCGATGAATCTGTTTACCTGTGGACTTTTTCAAACAGGTGTTTTTGGAGCATTCCACAACTTTCCCAGTCTTTTGTTGCTCCTGTTGCTGCATCAAATTCAGAATAAACAGATATTTACAAAAATCAATGAAGCTGATGAGGTCAAACATTAAATATACTGTATACTCATTCTGTTTGAATTATGTTTTACACAGCGCTGTCGGTGTTTATGTACAAGCAGACTCGTGACCTCATATAATAATTCTAAGAAAACGACATCTTATGCTTACATGAGTGTGAAGTGTTCACACAGTGTTCACACAGGACTCGCCTTTATGAGACGTTTTGAGATAAAGTTTTAACACACTCACATTTACATATTTTCACACTTGATGCAATGATGCATTTAATGCTTTATGTGAACATTAAGTTAACTATCAGTCACATGTTTAGCTTTAGTCACACGTGGCAGAAGTAGGACCATAGTGTGACAATACTTGACAATCCGTCTTTTTTTTTCCCTTTCTCAACACAGATTGACATAAAACTACTAAAAGCATTGGTTTGGCCTATTTTGTAAACATTTTGTACAGCTCAGCCCTTGTGACTCCATGTTTTCAACAACCAGCATGTCAGCAAGACTTCACAGGAGAGCAGAATTTGTGTATCCACATGACTTTACCCGCCTCTTTATTCATTCAGCATACGTGAAAAGGCTCTTGGTGTTATATAAGGACATGCAGACACAGTCCTATAAATAAGAAATAATCCCAACTGTGTGACTTTCTGCTGTAAAGTGGGGACACGGTTAAGAATGACCTTCCCTCAATATTTCACGCAGAACAAACGGATACGCTCGCTGTTGTGCTTAGCAGGGTTGCAGGATTGCAAAGGCAAGCACACGCTGTTTGTTTTCTGTGTGCATTTAACCAAAACCAGATAACTTAAAGAGTAAACTTACACATTCCTTGTGATGAAGTGTAAACAAGGTGATGACCTGGCAGAATCAGACACAGGAAACACAACCTGCACTTTGTGATAAGTAATCTTGATCTAATCACCATTAAAAAAACAGAGAGAAGTCACATCAGCAGACACCATTTCCTGGAGAGACATGTCGATTTCCTGCAAGTCTAAACATTACGTGTGACGTCTAAAAGTGGAAGTAGAAAGGACCTTCAATGTGATTTATTTAACTAGAAATATAGATTTATAGGTAAAAAAAAAAAGATAGAGACAGTGGGAAGGAGTGGCAGACATTCTCCCTTATGAAAAAAAAATCATATAAATCTCTATTAGAGTTATTTAATGTAGTGTGATCATATTAGAAGCCAAAATGCACATGCAAGTTCCAGGATTCCAGAACAAAGAATTAAATCTTCATATTATCGATATCACACTTCATATGGAATTTTCAATCTGCACCGATAGGCCTACCATATCATTCACATAAAATACCACCTGCACTAAGAGGCCTCGAACAGTTTAGGAGACTTTTTTTTGCCATCTGTTTACAATCCTTCTTCAAAGTGGAGCCTACTGTTGCTTTCCCTTTTCATTAGTGCTCCTCCTCCTTTGGGAAGGGAGGGTGGGCAGTTATTATGAAATTATATGTTATGAAATCTATTAAGTGTGGCTGTGTGCTCTCATTAAGCTTATTAGAAAACAATAGTTGCTGGCTAATATATTTTCATTATGTTGAGTACAATAAACATACATAAGGAGCGTCAAAGATATAAAATATTGGTAGGCCTATATTTGGTACAAAAAACAATATAGTACCATAAAGCAGGATAATTTCTATTGAATCCTTCAGTCCCATAGGAATATATGTTTTTCTCACTGATGAAGCCTTTTGGAGTAAACAAACAATAAGAATGTGATTTAAATCCACATTTACATGCACGTGTAAACTGCACGGAAGGTTGTTTGTGAGTGGTCTATGTTGCCACTCTGCAGCTCAGAGAACCAACTTCTGTTTCATTTTTCTGCCACTCACCCAAGACACTATGCGGAGAATGGTCTGAGGCTGCTGGAAGAAGGTGACAGGGTCGAAGGCTCCTCCGGCTTTCCCGGCTCCGTATGCCTGCATCCCTTCCATGGTCCTCCTCCTCTCTGCACAGCCTCCTCTCTGGTCCTCCCCTCCTCCCCGCGGCTGGCTCAAAGGCACAGGGTGTGTGGAGCACCGGGAAACCGACACGGAAAATCCCTGAATCTGCTCCTGCTACTGCAAGCTGCACCGCCGCTCCTGCTGCTGCAAGGATGGATGCTCGTCTCTCCTAGGCTCCGTGGCGCACAGCCTCCCGTGTTCTCCGTTGTTGTTGTTTTTAATTTAACCTCTAAATTCGATATCCGGGCAGAGCTGTAAGCCAGTGTTTTGATGATGCTGTGTGTCTCTCTCTCAGCGCAGGAGCCGGTGGGGAACACGTGAACGCGCCTGGTTTTGTCACGCCTCGGACGGAGCGCTCCTCATCGAAACACCCCAGTGAAAACACAGCGAGCACGCGCACGTGTTTGTGAGGGAGCGCGCCGAGGCTGAACCGCTACAAGGACTCGCGCTTCCTTACTTGTTTGATGGGGTTTTTCCCACCTTAAAGGGTAGCAGAAAAGAGAAGTAGACGAGGAGATATAGTTTATTGCAATCAGAAAATGATATTTAATGAAACTAAGTTTTGTTTCTAAGGTGTGTCAGTGTCATAAGGAAAGATTAGATGTATGTTATATTGACTTAGGACATATGTTTTTTGTCTAAATGTAACTGTAACAATCTGACTGTAAATGTGAAAGCGATACAACAGCGTGACAAACGCCACAAAAATTCAATTAAGTCCTTGTAAAAATAAGTGATTTGTGACGCTGGAGAAAGAAAGCCTGCCCTCTGGTGGTCTTACCTGGCTTTGCTTGTAAACGTGAAGACCTCCTTACCACAAATTAGCCTTTCACGGGCAGGTTTTGCTCATGTACAACCGTGTCCCACCAACGAATCGGGCCGATGGTCGGACCTTGACACCGTTTATTTTGGTATAAGTAGCCGTAATCGTACACAGGTTGAGGAAGCTTGCCTGACAGACAAACTCCGGGTTAAAAAACTCAAGGAAACGTCCTAACCTAAGAACCAATGACAGCACAGCCACGCGCTATACGTGCTTGCTGGCTGAACCAATAAAACACCTTTGTGACTGGTTGCTAAGAGACGCTTTGTGTCCATGTTGCCGAGGTACAAGGAAGAAGTCGATGCATAGACAGCTAAAACAGAAAGTAGGGTGTATTTAGCATCAACCAGAGTTTACTTAGAGTGTCTGGAAGTTATCCACTGTAATGGTAAAGCTGAGGGCGAGATGCCTGCTTGTCGGTAAGGTTTTGTAAATTTAGTCCACCCTACTGCTACTTACGCTTAACGGTACTAGTGCTAAAGCTAACAAATCTGCTAACGTTTCTAAACCCGCCGTAGTCAAATCAGCGGAATTAAACACTAGAGATAAATACAAGGTCCTCTGTCTAATACTTCCCTAAACGTACAAACACTGAGTTTGTTTACGTATCGTGAGGGTTCAGTGTGGACGTAAAACACTACCATTTGCTGACTCTGCTCTCATCAGTGCCACTTATAATACCTCAGATGTTACAATCTTTTGCATCACAGACAAAAACACTAGGGTAGTAGATATATGACACCAAACAAATGCTGGTGAATCTGGCTGTATTTGTATACTTTAACCTGACATTGTGGCAAAACCTAAATCCCTTCTCTCTCTCTCTCTCTCTCTCTCTCTCTCTCTCTCTGTGTGTGTGTGTGTGTGTGTGTGTGTGTGTGTGTGTGTGTTTGTATAGGCGATGCTGCAGTGGGGAAAAGTGCCCTTTCCCATATGTTCCACAGTGATGGTACTCTCTTCCAGAAGAACTACAGCATGGTGAGAGCATTAACACAAAGGAAAGAAAATGATGCTGGGTTTGATCTCTGGTAATATTGCCACATGTACCATGCAATTCCAAATATACTGCAGTGTATGTGGAGAACACTCATAATACTAAAGACACACTGTATTATATTCGCATCACAGAATCATAACAGAGGAGTTGGATTGTAAAACAATGGTTTGAGGGATTCAGGGATTGGGTTGAGCTCTTAGTCAGGGACTAGCCACAGGCTTATATTTTTACATTCAGGGAAGGTAACTGAGGTTTTGAATAGGGTTTGAAGAAGCATTCGATGAAGTTTAGTTGTGGCTCATTGCCAGCCCAGAACAGACAACAGTATGTAGGGAATAACCCAATCCATGTCCTATGAAGTGCTGCAATATTTATCCCTTACTCAGTTGTTCATTCCTACTTGGCACTACAGTAGTGAATCAGTGTTAATCAACAAAGTCTGCTGCTTTAGTTGGTACACTTTTATCCAGTCTTTGTTCAGAGTAACTTTCCAGGAGACCCCCCAGAGTACTCATACCTGTAGAGATCTTACAAGGCAGCATACAGACAGATACAGACAGATACAGACAGTGCAGTTGAATAACAATGAAGTACTTGTGGAGCAGGGCTGCATAATTAATCATGTATAGTCACATATTTCAAATTTACCAAGTCAATCAATATCTAAATATCTAATTTAGTATACATTAATTTTGCCTGAGGTCATAGCATTTACCCAAGAAGTAATTATTTATCTGCTGCAACTCACTGAGACTAATTGTGGTCACTGATAACCATGATCATATTACATACTGTATAGTGTAGTCTTCAGTGGAACTGCTTTCAAGGTTTTGAAGGACCCTCAGAGGTCTCTTAAATCTACTACAGGAATAACTGCAAAACAGCATAATGTACCAATTAATGCTGATGCAGAGAAGACTAATCTGCATTATTTATGCTAGTCTGCATGAGGGAGAGAACTGTATTATTAACATGATGCTGTGACATATGGGGTCATGACTGCTCACTGATTCCCTCTGTCAAAGTTTTAGGGGCAACTGGCTAAATGACCCATGCAAGTGAAGGCAGGTGCAGTGCATTCACTTGTGAACATACATACATGCACTAGCACAACTTGCACACATTCATTCCTGAGTTTACTATTAAGCCTTGTAGCTGGTTAGGGTACAGGACAGGTTGGTGGGTAAAATACTGGACAAGAGCCAAGTGTGTGTGTCTGCCTGTGTGTTTGTTCAGCTCTTGCTGTGTCAGCAGTATTGGGGGTTCTGAGGTGACAGGAATGTCGATAATTAATACAGCAGGATTCTGGAAAGCCACCAGAACAGGTACTTAAGGAACACACACACACACACACACACAGACACACACTGTACAACAACAGTGTTGAGTTTCTCCATACTGCATAGACCTATACCCACTTGTTTGTCATGCTGTACATGTCTGATCATGTTGAACTAGTAGACTATTAACAAAATAGAGAGGCACTGCAATAGTGCTGCATTTTAGTATATCTAGTATACTGTATGTGCTCGCTTAACTCCAGGCAAGCCTCAACACATGCACTACTAATACTGCACTACTGCATGATATGAAAAAACAAGAAGAAATCAGAACATACAGATGAAACTGTTAATAAAAATCAATGAAGGGAACGGGATGTCACATTGAAAGTAAGAGGAAAAGCATGCAGGTTAGCATGTGTAGCTGTAGTTTAAGACCCTGTAACCACCAGACCCCACTTTATTAGCTGGATGCAGTGAAACAAATGCTCATGGGAAAGTGCTGGTCACAGTCTCTGTTGTTGCTATGCAACTGTTAAAACACCTATTTGAAGCCAGCCACTTGTATGGTATTAGTTGAAATATTTTTAACATCTTGCTCATTTGGCGCAAAGTGCTTCATGAAAGCCAAACTCCACCTTTCAAAACTCTGAAGCTGTTCACTCAAATTTTTTAATCCAGGAGTTACTACGTATATTAAATGTTGCTGTTTAGATCAGTTCCTATAACGGTAATGATAGCAGAAATTGAAAAAACGATAATTTTCAATTTTCAGTGTAGTTTGCAACCTGAACACTGACAAATATCTCGACAACTACCAGACAGATTCACATTGAAAATTATTATGGATATTCATAATCTAACCTGACCTATTGGCTCACACTACTGCCAGGGTAAAACTTTCCCCTGACCCTATACTTTTGTCAATGATGTTGTCTGTAACATGCGCTGTGGATATTGATGGCTCCCGTAGGATGAATCTTAGAATCGATACTTCTGATGACCCCTGACCTTCCCTCGTGTACCACAGTTTGCCCAGAATTTCCACATAAGTAATATCAAAATTAATTGGACAAATAGACATGAAATGTACTGAGCACACCTTCCAAGGGGATAAACCCTATAATTCTGACTTTACTGTTACCCTAGGACAACAAGGCTCTGATACAGCTCTAAAAACCGCAGAATTGTCCTAATGTTTTGCACACCACATAAACACACCTAACGTTCAGGACTGCATTACCATTATCAGTTTTAAGCAATGCTGAATGTATCAGGTTGGACCTTCTCTGTATGATTTCTCTGCAGTTGGAAACAGGGAACAGCGTGTCCTTTACATTGTGACTAATGTGAAAAAGACTGTGAAGAGTTATACCTTGTGCAGACACCTAAGTCATCCCTCATGTTCTTCAACTTTTGATTTTGAAGGGTAAGGTAGTGGAGGCTGTCGGCCATTCTGCTCACGTCCTCCTTTGAAAATGTCAGACGGCCCGTTAGCAATATTCCGAGCTTATTTGTTACTAATAGGCCCTCATTGACATTCCAGCGAGAGGCTTCCTCTGCATCACACCAGCTCATTAGACCGCTCCGAAGTGGGGACGCTGCATTGTGTGTGCGTGTGTGTGTGTACCATTGGATCCTTGTTATGAACCGTTTCTGTGTATCAATCAGGTAAATGTTAACTGAGGTGTGTGTATGTGTGTTTCATCAGGGCAGTGAGTGTGAAAAGTATGTGTGTCTTTCAGCGGTTTAGTCTCTGGCGTTTGACATGCTCAGTTAAGTGTGAGTTCAGGAGATCAGATCAATTTAGAGTTTGGTGCTGATGTGTAGAAACCTTGACTTGCTTCCTCAAGGTCACCACTGATCTCATACCAGCAGATACATAGTGGCGAAAGACAGCCTGCAACCATCCAGTCCACTTAGGACTTCATTAGATCTTGCAGCTTGTGAAGATTGTGCATCTGGGATAAGACCATATTTATCATATCCTTCTTACCCTCTACTGCCTGCAGTTTATCCCTTTTATATCTACCTCCTCTATTTGCCCTGTATTAATTTAAAAAAATCCCACCTGCTTCTGACTCTCTATCAAAGCTCAAACATCTACTCCTTCTTTAAACAGCAGAGAAAACTCCATTTCTGGTCATTTTAGTTTAGACTTTCATACCAGCCACAACTGTCAAGTTCCATAAATTGTGTTTAATGTTTGATCAGAATCAAAATTGTTTTACTTAGTATTTGATCACATAGTTCCTACAAATGTAAATTCAAATGTAGCCAATTTAGTTTTTTGTTTTATTTAGAGAAAATGGCTTTGTTGTATGGCTGATTGTGTGTGGACAACGTTCAACATTTGAGAGCTATGGCTTTTTTCGTTAAAGGCTATCTTGTATGTGGATGTCCAATCAGTGTTGATGGTAAATGTCCTTAATTGAAGCAATAAAATCGTCAGTGCATGCTTAATTGGCCAAGAAAGCTGAGTTCTCTTGCTGCAAAATCTATTGTTCTTCCAGTACCAGTTCTGTCATGTCAACTGTAAGTGGTGTCACGAAAGAACTACAGGCTATTTCAGCTTCTAGTCTCCACCTCTGGGTAGCTACGGGCGTGCTGCCACTCAAAAACAAAACTTCCTTGTTCTCTTTTCTTGTGTTGGAAACTAACTACATTTCCAACAGCGAAAAATGACATCCCAAAATATGAATACATAGGATGTTAAGGAAGAGGAGAGATTTTACAGTTGTTTGGCTGACTCAGATATTCAGCCGTATTTATTTGAGCCAAGTATACAGTTGAAGAAATGCAGCGCAGAAAGGCAGAGGCAACGGCCGCATTAGCAGTGCGAGAGGATATGGCCTGCGGGGACCATTCAGAACCTGAGCTGCAGAGAGCAAACAGTGACTGGTGGTGCCTTTGCTCAGATTGCTCTCCGATGCCAGCAGAAACTGAATCATTCTGCTGTAATGAATTTCAGCGTGGGCAGTTTTTGTTGGGTGCTGTTGTGGACGCCAACCCAGAAAGAGTCCCGAAAGAACCTGTGTGTGCGTTACTATGCTTGAAAGTTTTATTTCTTATTTCTCACACAAAAGTGTGCTGGAGACCTTGTTCAGGATCCTGAAGATAAATTGGAAAAGACAACCAAATCCAGCAGGGATGAGAGAGAAGATGACTATTGAGAATGTTTGTCATCTAACGCTATGTTTTGGCCAACAAAGAAAGTGATACACAGCGGCGTGGGTGTGGGCATTAGATGCTTGTGTGCAATTCATCCCGGTACATATAGGAACTGCCGACACTGCTCTGCAAGCAGGAGAAGTCAGCTTTCTCAGTCAGTATAGCACTGAGTATTTTTTTTTTTTTTTTGCTTTAATTGACTACATTTACCATCAACACTGAATGAACATCCACACAAAATATGACAAACTTCCCTTTTTAGTGGCTATAATCAGTGTTTTTTAATATTTTTTTTTATAATATTTCAATTGATCACAAGACTACTTGTATGTGACATCCACATGTTTATATTGTCTTTCAACTCACTGTTTTGATTTTCTGGCCCACAACGTTACTATTTTAGTTCACTCTCATGGCTCTCATGAGCGTTGTTTTCAGCTGCAGCAAACTGTTTTTTTTTTTATATAAAATTGAAAAACTTGTTATACGCTACTGTCTAGATCCGAACAGCAGACAAAGTTAGCAACTCGCTGGAGAACAAAGTGGAGCATTCAGCAGCTTAAGAGCCCTCAGGAGTTGGTGGAGAGCAAAATTGCTAGAATAGCTAAAATGAGAGTGAAAATTTATATTTACTTTCATCAAGTGGACTCAAACACGGCCCCAAATGAATGCTAATGTTGGTCCATGTTTTAAATAGGCAAAGTTGCCATATGAACGAAAAGATAGTGATCTGTCAAAATGACTGGAGACAAACTAGCAGCGTGGAAACTGTCAACCCTGTATAAATGTAAACCTCTACTCTTAGATGTTCACTAACCATAAAGACTCATTATGTCTCTTATTACCACTGCTGGGCCCTGATGGGGCTTGTATCATTCTTTGACTTAAACAGAGCTGGTAGTCCCCCCCCCCCCCCCCCCCCCCCCCAAAGGCATTTTCTTTATTGAGACATTAAGAATAATATGATTCAGAGTAATGCAGACAAAGGAGAGAAGCTTTGGTCAAAATTTAAACATCAGGTGAAGCTGCTTTCAAGCCAAGCTGCTAATTAGTGATGCTTATGTTTAGACATTAGCAATTAATCAAACCAGACAGTTTGCTGTGCTGCTGTGTAGGGTGTCAACTGTATGACAGCCAAATGTCTCTTCTCTTCTCTTCTCTTCTCTTCTCTTCTCTTCTCTTCTCTTCTCTTCTCTTCATAAAAGCCCCAGTCAGAAGTATGTTGGAGCTGTAAAATATATGTTGACAGGAATGGCTACAATCTCATTTGACTAACTGCAGCTTTTGAAGAAAGAACTACAGTAAGGTGCTTTCTATAAAAACACATTACAGCACCTGTTTTTACAGTCACAAAAAAGGGGAAGCATGGCCTGCAGGCTTCACGAAGGTCTTTTAGCTTTATATTACTTAAACAACATTATAACTAACATCTTGGTTGTGTTTGACCACCAGACAGCTGGAGTAGAGCTGCTAATGAAATGTGTGAACATCCCAGAGACCAGTGACAGTGTGGTGAGTCCAGCCATTTCTCTTATTCTATGTCCACCATGCTGCTTCTATTTTTTTGCTTCTTTTTTATAATAAAGCTCACTAAATCGCTGAAGGTGGGTATTGAGAATCAGAATCCATCACTGAGTGTGGAAGAAGTTTTTCCAGACATTCAATACTGTTAGTTCCTCATCTGTATTCAGTAAGCAACAGGGCAGCATTGTAGGAAGAACATTAATGCCCTTGCCAAAGAAAATAGGAACTTTAAAACCATGTAATTTGACTAAAAATCCATGTATAACACCTCTTCCCTTCTCGCCTTTCCCCTCCAGGAGCTCTACATCATAGACTCTGCAGGGAAGCAGACATTAGTGGAAGCCTGCGAAAAAATGGTGAGACTGCTCCTCTAGACTTTTACATTTGCATGAAACTACTGAAAGTCACCATCCAGGGCTTCAGATCATCACACAAAGTACAAACACAGGGGACCTACTGACGTACTATGTGTTTTGTCTCGGAAGCAGAAAGAAGTAAGCTGATGTTATACTAACTCATCCCTCTCATTCCCTACACATGAAACCTACACAACCTTTCCCACCATATCACCACCCGTCACCCTTCCTTCCATAGTGGGGTGAGCTGTCGTTGCTGTGCCTGGTTTTTGACCTGACCAGCGAGCAGTCTTTTTCCAACTGCAGCCACTGGATGGAGAGAGTTCGTGCTCACTGCCAGGGCCTCCACATTCCAGGTAACAGCCTCTACAGGTCAACAAGTTGTGGAACATGAATTTGAAGAGTAACCCACAGATTCCAGCGGTGCGACTGTGTGGCGTTTCAGCTTCGACGTGGCCGCCGGAGCTGATTGTGGTCATTCCAGGCAATGCTTGTGATTCCACCGGACATGGACGTAGAGTTCAGAAGCGTCCCACACGAGGATCTCCGCTCTTCTCCGCAGAGAATATACGCCTAGTCTATTTTTAAAGGAAGCTGCGTCAAGCTGCACAGAGCAGATCCAGCCAGGAAGGGAATCAGACACAGGAACAGCATATAAAATTCAGTCAGCTTTTCAAAATAAAACACGCTGTGCAGACTCACAATTGTATATTAACAATATACACAATTAAAACAAGCAAAAAAAAGACCAAAACCATTTAAGTATGTTGCCTACTTGGCCATGGTGCAAGGATAAAGAGCAAGTCAGCCAAATCAGACAAATCCTGTATTACAGATGTTTATCCTGTATAGCCAGATGTTAAGACGTTTATCCTGGATAGCCTAGTTCTTTATTTGTACTTCACTATTTTTTCTTATATTGTTATTTTGTATTTTGTATTGTATTTTTACCTCCTACTTGAAAAGGCTCATTACTTGAAAGTAGTTCTTGTTCTTATTTTGCATGCCCTTGTGTGTCCACCTTTTGAGCTGCTGGAACTGCAAATTTCTCTTTGGAGATGAACAAAGTATCTATCTATCTGTCAAAACGCTTCTGAAACATGCCATGATGGAATAAAACCACAGCTGGAACGCGATGCTATCGTGCCCAGTAGAATTCCTGTGTAATATCTTGTAGAGTTGTGGAACAATGGTGGATCTTTGCTCTGAGCGGTACTGGACTTTTAAGACCGATGCTGACCTGGACATTTTACAGTTAAAAATATGGTGAACATCATGACTGTGGAGACATTGTTTCTAAATGATCCCAAAACATATTTTTCAATTGTCATTACTTTTTGGCCGACATACGCCACAGTATAAACCGATACCTATAAATCTGTGATCTGCAGCAGATGATGATGAAATTGGTTGAACGGAAACATGTAAATACATGTGGAACATTGTGCATTTTTAACCAGGTAATGATTGGAAGTCTGAAGCAATACATTCTTGTATTCTCCATTCTGATCGCTTCCCTGCATCATGGAAGATATCTCCAGTCTAAATGAAAATGTATTTATTCTTTTAGTTTGTCTCTCACACCTAATGCATGAATGGACATTAACAGAATCAAATGACCATCAGCTATATAGAGCCTAAGCAATGTTGTGCCTTGTACTGAATATAGACAGCAATTAATATTATAATCAGTACAGTATTCTATGCTTTTCATGTCAGCTTTCTTTGTGTATTGTGTGTGTGTGTGTGTGTGTGTGTCTCAGGTGTCCTGGTGGGCAACAAATCAGACCTGTCTGCTAGAAGGGAGGTCCAAGCATCCGTTGCCCAGGAATGGGCTCAAAGCCAGGGGCTGGAGTACCACGAGACCTCAGCTGTAAGTGTATTTCCATATGGTCATTGTATAGTATGACGATCTTGTCTGGCTTTGTGCATAATCAGATGTGTTGTATTGTATTCACGTATGACTCGACAACAGCACAGCCACCGCTGCTTGTTCATGTTCGTCTCTTGCAGAAGGAGATGGAGAACTGTGATGGGCCACTTCTCAGTTTAGCCCGGGCCTTCCACTCTCTCTACCAAGAACGTCTTGAGACCATCCAGAACCTCACTCCAGGCTAGACGCCCTCACACACACAGACCCCACAGAATTTAATAAGCTTTATGGATAATACGTGTGAGGATGTGAGGTGATTCAAAGAAACCCTGTGTTCTGAGAATGGCTTATGAATGAATCTGACTTTGAATAAAAGTTTTTATATGATAATCAGTGGTTAGCTGTGTTGTCTCCTCTATGCACAGAAAGTGGGGTTTACATTCATGGTGATGGTTGGGTCAAAACCACAATAAGACTCCAGCTCATTGTAGAGGAAAGAGCAGAGTCTGTACCTCCTCTCCTCTCCAGAGATGTCTGTTCCTGATTTTAAATGGGACGGAGGTTCAAGATGACCCTTATTTATTGCCTCGTACCCTCCCCTTTTTAATGTTTTCTCATAATCTCAGTGTCACTTTGTTCTTGGCCTCGTCTTTCTCTTCTCTGCCTTCGTTCCTCATATCTCTCCATATCTCTCACTCACTCGCTCTGTCCTTTTCTCTGTCTAACCTTCTCTTTCCCTCTGCCTTTATCAGCTTTTCTCTGTTTTGTGCTTGCTTTCTCTTCTCGTTCCAGTCCTGTCCTCTCTTCCTGTCTCTCTCTCTCTCTGTTAGCTCCCCAGCTGCAGCCCTCTCACATTTCAGGCATGTCCCCTGTGCGGCGCTAACAACCAGTAATCACCGTTCTAATTAGCGGCCTTCCATTCAAACCAGGTCAAAGCCGCGTCCTTGTTCTCTCCCTGCCTCTTAGACCAGCTGCCACCATTCAAATGAGGGCGCGCTGGTTCAAGCCAGACACAATGGTTTTTATCCCATTAACCGCTACATTGAAAGTGACTGCAGCGTGTAATAATCATGAGACAGTCTCTGTCCTCTTTTGGAAACGATGTCACTGAATTAGATTTTTGAGTAGCTTTTCTTCCAGCTGTCTTTTTACATTTGTGCTGGACATTTTTAAAACCACCTCAATCTTTATTCACAAACATACGTAAATTAACTTATTGGGCAACTTTTTCCTGAAAAATGAATTCACAGGATTTGTATTGAATACCTTGTAATTGTTATTGCAGCATAGTGTTTTTCTACTCCTTGAGTGGGCGATCATAATTATAGCAATTAGATTCTTTCTCCATCCCTTTCTTTCTGTCCTCATTGTTTTTTGTGTCCGTACTGTATATTTGTGTGTGTGTGTGTGTGTGTGTGTGTGTGTGTGTGTGTGTGTGTGTGTGTGTGTGTGTGTGTGTGTGTGTGTGTGTGTGTGTGTGTGTGTGTGTGTGTGTGTGTGTGAGGGTCTCTGCATGTGTTTGCTGGTGTGTCTGGTTGCTTTTTTTCCCCCAAGGCATACTATACAAAATCCAAACAATTGCAATACAGTCCATCACATTATAGTGCTTTGTGCATCAGCATGTAGATTATACGCCTGTTCCTCTAATTGTGCCCACCAATGTGCATATAAATGTGTGAAATGTGTGTGCAACTGCAGTAGTTTCTTACTTTCTAAGCACTTCAGCAGTGTCCTAAAGTCTGTCTTCTATTCATTTAAAATGGAGCGTCATGTCTTGGGAATATAATTTAATAACATCTCAGAATAGAGAGTGGGCTGTTGCTTATTGCTTTGGGAGAGACTTCTTCATTTCCACAGATATTGAAACGGTTGGTCAGCAATCATAGAAACAAGACAAGCCTGTTTTAGTGGCTTTATACACTTCCAGTGTGCCGAGTCATCTGTCCTTACTAAATGCAGTCATTCTCAATAATTAATATTCGAAACAGGTTTGCTTTCTTGGCAAAGATCTATAGCACAGCAGGAACAACTGCTGTTCACCTTTCAGCCACAAAAGAGGCCAACAGTGGTCACCGCCTCTCCCATTCAACGCTGTGAGGTCTCCAGTAGGTGATCAAGGTCAGCTTTTTGATGTTTCTGACAGTGGGATGACCAGGAACTGCTCTGGTGGCCCACTCAGTGCATGTCAGGGTAAAATTAATATATTATTCAGATGCTTTTCATGCCTGTCGAGATCACTGATGCGACTTCTCTTTTCCCCCCAATTCTTTAAACTCATATTGGCAATAGATTTGTGTTACTTCTGATCACAACCATGTAAAACTAAACATCGTCTAATGAGATACAGTAATTAATGCAGGGTCTTTTCTTAGTACTCAGCCGACCACTAATAAATATTTTAAAACTGTTCATGTGTTACATATTAATGCTTACATGTGCCATTAGGTGGGTGCTTTTATTTAAAGTGTATCATAAGTGCTTGCATTTTATCATGCAAGGCCCCAGTACCGTGCCATGTTATTGCAATGCTCTATGAAGTCATTAAAAGAGGGAATGACAAAAAGGTTACACGTTCACTATACAAACATACTCAGTTTAAAAGTGCAGTAGCCATGGTTTCTATATCTAAAAACCTGACAGAAAATGTACACTGGTGGGAAAGCAGCAGAGCTGGACTTAACCAGCAATGGCACTCTGCAGCCAAATTAATATTTTAATCATATCACTGCTATGAACTCTATGTACTAGGGAAAAATCAGGACTCATGTTTTGTGCATTGATGTGCTTCAAACTTTCATGTTTGTCTTGCTTTGCCTGTTAAGTAACTGTGTGATGGGGGGGGGGTCTATCATTCAGCAGCATATTTGCTCTGTCTTTGTTGCTCCTCTCTAATTTAGTTAACAATGTCCGTAGAAAGAGGTCAGCCAGCATTTTACTTTTATCATTTATCATGCAGTGCTCGTCTAAAAAATATTTAAAAATAGTTCTGTATACAGGCTAGAAATCACGATAGGTCACAATGATTGGTCAACAATCATTGGGCTCGGAAGTTGTGGATGAGCATTCACTTGTTTCAACAGTGCATGAAAAGTGCATACAGAGTTTCAGTTGCTTGAGCTTGCATCCCCATTCATGCAGTACATTTCGGGAGTGGTGCATCCATGCATCTGTGAGCCAGGCCAACATCTGCAGACACCTCACGCAGAGCCTCAAAACATAAATTATCGTTCATCGTTCATAGGCAATTATCTTAAATTAAAAGTGGTTTAATATATTGGACTCAAAGCACAGCCTGAGATGCTACAAGTGCCAAAAGTTGAGTAAACACCTCAAGCACTAATTACAATGTTGGGATAAAACCTAATTTATTTACACTTGGATTACCTAGAAATGTCATGCAGCCATATGTGCAAATTTTGCAAATGATGCTCGCTGCGTGCTTTAGAACACTGACAGCTGCACTTAGCCTTAGCGTCCCTGTCTGTGCATCCCTGCACATCACACTGTATCTGTGCATGGTCTGAGTCTGCTTGGGGACATGAGGGTTTTATTTCAGCTGTATTTCACTGCAGTGCTCCTCAACCAAACAAACACAGAGGTTTGTATTCATGGCACAGCTTGAGCACAGGGCAAAGAGTTCCACCCCATATCTTACACCTACACTCGCTCTTTTTCTGTTTCTCACACACTTTTCCTGCAGATCAGCTCTTTGTCTGTCTAGTGACTCTCTCTCTTGTTTTGCCTGTTTCTGATCCCTGTCTCTAGTTTTAAGTGATGGCTTCCAGCATGCCTTTTCCCAGGTTCCTCTGCAGTTTATATCAGCAAGCCCCAAAGCCGTAAAACCAAATAATGCCATTATATCATGATTGTAAATTATGCTAACTCATAGTAATTTGATTAAACTGACCTCAACCTTGGTCTCTCTTTCTGTGTGTATGTGTGTGTCTGTGTAAGCATGGCTTGTTCCATAGCCCCTAACTGTCCATGACCTAAAAAGCTTGCTAATTGCAGGTGAGGGAGGACACAGCATCTGCTGCCCTCCTGTCTGAACTGCAGCGTGACAAAAATCATCTTTCCTTTATTGCATGATTACCTATCTGCTATCTTAGAAATGCCATGCCCTTGTTTTGCAAAAAAAATGTCCAATCACATCCCCAAAACTATGATTTGAATTCACATTTTACAGTAAATTATTAAATTGTGATATTGTTTTTGAAATTACAGTGAAATCTGTACTTTTATTCTGTTTTGTGCCATAAAGTAAAATCTCTTTGGTGGCACACATTGTAAAATGATTGGACTGCTAGCAAAAGCTTCCAGACTTGTTGAATTATGATACTAATATTAGCACTCAAAAGTAACTTTCAAATTATATACCCTTGTAGTGTAAATTGCAACAAACAGCAACCCCAAATGCATGCTAAATCAGTGGTTACTAATCATTTTTAATTGTTAACCCTTAAACATATCATTAATTTTGGGAAATACTTTCTATAACTCTGTTTGCAGTTAGCCAATTAATTCAGCATAGCATGGAGAAAGAGGAGGAATCAGCAAGCCTTCTGTCCAAAGGGAGTAAAATCCACAGTTTACCAGCACCTCTAAAGCTCACTAATCAATAAGTTATATCTCATTTGTTTAATCTGTGCACAAACTGAAGTGCAGGAATGATTTGCCATGTTATGGGTGTGCTGGAGTATTTCTTGGCTGGGAGCAGCCTCAAAATACAATTTGCCAGGACAGTACAGGTGTTATGTGTTGCTTGGAGTCACATGTGTCAGGGTCAGGCCATAATGCATCATTTAAATGTAAATGTAATGAGTGACCGTACAGAAGCTTTCTAAAATGTACCATCTTATTAACTGATTATAATTCAATACTGTCATTATTCTGGCAGCACCCCAGTTAATCTTATAAGGGAAAGCCAGTCATGTTCTGCAAATGAGAAAGTCAACTGAATTTACCCTCCACTATATTCATGGTGCTGGAAGATTTACGTTCTATGCACGTTGAGGTCACCGAGTTCGAACACTGGTGTGATAAAATCACATTATGTACCTCCACACCAGAGGGGGGCAGTGTGGCGCCACTTGACCTAGGCTGTTCAACCTGCTCCACTCCCTTTTTCTCTCTCCTCCCTCCCTCCTCTTCCCTCCCTCACTCGCCTCTCTTCAGTGATCACAGCAGTACTGCAGAGAGACATGCCAGCCACTTTGATCATCGCACCAGGGGAGGAGAGAGAGAGGGAGGGAGGGAAGGAGCGAGAGAGAGAGAGAGAGGGGGGGCTTATAGAGACAGAGTATCATGCAGCAGGACATCTGCGCTCATGTTGAAGAATTTGACATTTATTCCATGGATGGAGCGGCAGGTCAGCCAGCCACTGGAGAGCGAACAGGGCAATAGAGAGGGAGTGAGAGCGCAAGAGAGGGAGTGAACGAGGATGTGCCGATGAGCGAGTGAATGACTAGCGGAAGTGATAGCGTGAGAACAGACGTGACATGAGTGAATGAGTGGAAGACTGAGTAATTTAAAAAACTCCAGAAAGACAGAGGAGTGTTCATTGTACAGCATGTTCGACCCAGCAGTTAAAAACAGGGCGTAACAGTTTGCATAAACCCCACCGGTTTGTTACGGCACACACTGTTTGCACCCTGAGGAAGTCTCGCCTGCTCTGCAATGTACTGCTGCAGCTTCTACAAGTACAAACCCAACAACATCCAGCAACTTTGATGTTTTCTGTGAGAAAACGTGCAGTGTGAGCCGGTGAGGCCGAGGCAGGCTTGGCCAGAGACTAGAGAGCCTTGTCAGTATGAGGCGTGCATGTGGTGTATGGTGGCGTTTTCTGCTATGGCAACTATTCCACTGAAACATGGATAATTACAGTACAGTCCATCTGAAATCACAAAAATGACCCCATCAGAGTTACGCTTTTACACTCCAAGTGGTTAAGTAGGTGGGCCTGTGTATGTGTTTGTGTCTTAGCATTGGAAGGTTTTAGGCTATTCAGTGTGGTAAGGCGACTATCTGCCCTGCTTAATGAATGCTTGCTATGCATTTGATCCACTTTGGCAAGAAAGAACATGTGGGTCACACAGACGGCGAGGCACACAAGTGATCCAACACGACTCCGCTGGCTCGTTAGCAAACACTGTGTCAAGAAACCTGCAACTGGATGAATCAAAGAAACATTGTTCACACGGCAACCACCTTCTTTGTCATCTCTTGGCCAGCCACAGCGCAGCTTCCCGGCGAACTTCAGTTACATTTTCATAAAGTTTTCATTCGTTGACTTCCCTTTTTCATGTTGCTGGTCATTCTTGAGTCGCCTGTTATCCCACAGTGCTTGGAGAGGTGGTTCATGCGGCTCCCAAAGAACAGGAAGGAGCTTTATATTACATCACGTTCAATGGGTCTTTATCATCAGAACTTTTCAAGACAGGTTCTTTAGTCTGTGATACGGTTAACTGAACGAGTGCACCCAACCTATCACCCTCTCACCATCTCTGCTTATGTCTTTCTCTTTTTCTTTCTGGCTAAAATACCTTCAATCTTAATGTACTCCTACTGTGGTTAAACTGGACTCAGCAGCGTTGTGTTTTTAGACCAAACATGATACGACAGAGACTCATTCTGTTCCCTACGGGGGGGTTCAATTTTTATTCGTCATCAGGACTTGATGCATCCAAGTTCAGAATCATTCAGTTTTGGCACCTTGAAAGACATTACGCTTTTTTTTTTTTTAAATTATTCTCATTTACAACAACACAACGCAAACCCAAAGAACAAGAAAAATGAGACAACGAAATAGACTAAGGCTGTGTGAGAGTTCAAAGGAACCGAGAAAATGAAATCAAACGAAAAGGCAAGATAAGATTTTCTTCTGTTAAAAAAAGCCTTGACACGTTCTCCAAAGTTTGTTCTTTTTGTTTCAAGCGTAATGAAGCCCCACCCCAAAATACCCACTCAAAAAAAAAAGAAAAGAAAAATTGAAATAGACACAGTACTGCAACATTAACTTCTACTTTGTCACCCCGCTGCCCTTACATGGTATCATTGTTCAGTTGTTCAAAACATAGGTTCCTTAAAAGCAGATCGGATGATTTTGATTAGCATGCATGTAAATTCTTAATTTTTTGGAGTCACTTAGCTTCACCTCGCTGGTAGCCATGTTCCCTCATGCACTACTTTGTGTCTTTGGCAGTAGTGACGTTTCATTGTCCACAGTCTTCTTCAAGTTTGCTGAGAGATCCTCCATCACCCAGAGTTCTCTCCTCACTCTGCCCCTTTATGGAGCGAAAAAAAAGGAAGGTCGACTTTTCACCTCGAGTTGACCCTGAACAACGATGGCTGCCAGGGTTTCGGCGGAAGGCCAAAAGATTTTTTTTTTTGTTGTTGTTGTTGTAAAAGAATGTGATGATGTGTCTAACACTAACCAATATCAGTTTATCAAGTAGGCTGCCCGTCAAATGAGCCAGTCACGATGAATCCTCCGTCTTGGTTTAGTTTCCATGACGACTTGATTTAGTTTCACTTGTAGGTTACTTTTTCTTTTTTTCCTTGTTGATATTTTTGCGTCAGGGAAGTCTAGTCATGATTTATTAACATATATATTCATATATTTATATATAATCAATACATATATGAACTTATGTGTTTTTTTTTTCTTTTTTTTTCTTTTTTTGCGGCCTGAATTGCTCCCTGCTAAAATCCCACACCGCAATGGTTCACAGTATTAATGCGAATAAAGAATGAAATCAAGAAGATACAGCAACTTAAGAAAGGAGTGGGGTTTCAGGGAGGTTAGGGTGTGTGTGTTGGGGGGCTTGTGGGATGGTAGTGCGAGGGCGGGATCATAGGCGGGGCTGAGGGTCAACTACGCCCCCTTTTCATCAGACTGAGGAAGAATAAAAAATAGAAAGTTCACCTTTTAACGGGCAGTCTGGCCCAGCCCACCACTCCACGGTTCCACAGCCCCGAGACAGACAACCACCAGCCACCTCCCCCTCCCGACTCCTCTTTCCCCATCCTCCCCCTCAAATCTTTACAAACATGTTCAAAACTTGTTAAACAATGGTAGATGGGAAAATCATGCATGTTTCTTTTTTTATGCATTTTTTTCTCTGTTTCCTTTTTTTTAAACAGAAACTCAGTGATCGTCTGAGGTGCTGTGGAGCGCTCAGAACTTCCCTTCTGTCGCTTATCCCTCATTCCATCTATCCATTTAAGCCTCTTTACGTCTCCTTACACCGTGATCTGTCTTTTGCCGCCTCCCCCCAAATTCCCTCTGATTTCTTTTAGTGTCTGAGGTCCCTCTATCAGTTTCATACAGGAGTGGTGCGTCGGTTGGCGGTGTTGCTGTGGCCGCCTGAGTCTTTCAGGTCCTTCTGGATGCAGTTGTGCACCTGCAGGAAGTTGTGGTCCCTCTCCGTGGAGTTATAGGTGGCTGTCGGGGTGCCCGTTTGGCCCTTGGGCAGCGTGTACATGGACAGCTCGGTGGAGGGCAGCGTCCCGAAGGCCTTCAGGCCCACTGGCGATGCCTCGCGGGAATGCGAGGGATCCGTGGAGCGGGACGAAGAGCGTGAGCGGCGTCGATAGCGGTAGCGGTAGCTGGGGATGCGCGTGATGGCCGCACCTTGGAGGTAGTCGGCGGCCCGCGCCCCCACGCGCAGCTCCCGATGGCGGTCGATGAACATGTGCACGGCCAGCACGCCCACCATTTCGGCCATGATGAAGGAGAGGGCGCCGAAGTAGAAGGACCAGCCGTAGGAGTAGCTGTTCTTCTTGGAGTCACTCTTGGAAGGGTCCCCAGCGTTGGCTGATATGTACACAATGATTCCTATGATGTTGCTCAGGCCTGGGACAGGGAAAGAGGGAGAGAGATTAGATCAAAACTAAAACACAGCCAAACCGTTTCTCAAGTGGGCCCACACACCAAACAACCGAAGTCATCACGGTTATTGTCAGCTGAAAGAAATACAATGTGAAAATGTTCACTGAGCAAAGTTTGAGCAGAAGCGCTCATGTTTTTACCTACAGGTTAGTTCATGGGCACTTTTCACTGGGCCTCTACTCCACACTTTACAGAAGCAGGCGGAAAATCTTCATCAAATTAATAAAACAAAGAACGGATGCACTGTGTGTGTTATTCTTCGTGATTCTTCACATCATACCAGGAATTTTCCTCCTGTGATTCTAGTATTTGTTTCAAGTGGGGAGACCTGCCTTATTCTTTTTTTTTAATTCTGTCTTTCCCATAGCTTTGTCTTTCAGGTGCAAACTGGGGCAGATGCAACCTTAAGTTTATTTCTGATATTTGATTATCTTTGCATCTCTGCAGTTCACCCTTCGCAGCCTTTCCTACCTCCAACTACGTCTACAGCCAATCTCTTCATCCGTCTAACCTTCTCCGTCCACCTCTCTTCCCTTTTTTCCCCTCCCTCTTTTTCGATCATATGTTGCTCCTGTCACACATCATCAATCTGGCTTCGTGTCGCCAGAAATAGACACATGGACAGGCAGGGAGACAGACGAGAGGACAAATAAGCAGATCAAGAGCGAAGACAATATTGTACAAAGAGACAGAAAAGCACACTGAGGTGTGAGGCCTGCGAGGGCCTGATTGAGATGGATCAGAGCAGAAGAGTATCAGGGACACCTTATTTTTAGAGTGTAATCCCAGTGGCCTCCCCTTAGCCTAGCAACAGGGCGAGAGAGACAGACACAGCGAGAAAGAGAGTGAGGGAAACAGAGCGAACTGCATCTCTCACTTCTGACTTGGAGGGGAACTTATCTAGCGCAGCACAGTAGGCCATGGCCTAGAACCAGAGTACAAACACACACATGCATGCACACACAAAAATGCTCTGGCAAAATGGCAACCTGCGCTATCTTTGTCTCCCTAGCCTTGTCCTGAGGCGATAGTTGTGTGGTACACGCACGTCATACTACGCAACACATCACCTGGTGGTCAGCAAGTGCCACCGTGGCTTCGGCTGTCTCCGAAACGGGACATTTTCATTGTCAGCCGCTCCACAAAACAGATATTTGTGGCGTTTTCAATGATCCGATACTGTGCTGTCACCAGGGTTTTCCCTCATCTCTTTACTTGTTTCTCCGCTCTGCTCTGCCTCCTCATCCTCAGTATGTCTGTCCCTTTCTTTTATACACTAGTGAATAACAATATCCAGATTTTCTTCTTTTTTTCATAGGAAATCGAAGATTTGGTCATGACCAACATATTTATCCTCCACTGCAGCTTTATTCTTGTCTTTCCGTCATCTCTGCAGAGCATTTTAGCACCTTTCAGCTCATTGTTTTGGTTTAATGGCTTTTTTGGTTCACTCTCATAACGTTGTTTTTAGCCACAGCAGGCAGCTGTTTTTCAGGGGAAAAGCTCCAAAGACTCTCTGCACAGTGGCTGAGCAGCATCAGTAGACAGACAGACAAAGTTAGCTTATGAACACAGCGGAGCATTTAGCAGCTAAACAGCCAGACATTTCCCTCAGTGGTTAGGGGAGAAAAAACAGCTAAACACCAGAAACATGACACCAAATGAATGCTAATATTGCTCAGGGACTGCATGAAGTGTAAATAAGCCATAGTGTGCTAACACCTCTCAACATGAAAGCGAATATATCAGTGTTGTTACAGCTTGTTGCGCTGCCCTCAAATGACCAAAAAATCAATCGGGGTTTAAGGGTAAGTGTCCTCTGTCCAGTTCTGTTTCAGCTTCCATTCATTCATTTGACAGAACCCAAAGAAAGATATGTTGATTCTCAAAGAAAATTGATTTTCTTAAGACGTCTTCCATCATTTCTCCTAAAGCACATCTAATTTATTTCGACCCTCCTACTGTTCTCTCATTTGTCCCTTCTATCATCCGTACCGATCCTCTCCTCTTCCATTATTTCACTTCCTCAGTCTTCCTCCCTTTCTTTTTGCCGATCACTCGCCCTCGTCCCTCACCCCTCCTCCCCTCCCCTTAGTACCTGCGGAGACGAAGAGGATGCCAGAGCTGAGGATGATGTTGTGGCGTGACTTGTAGAACTCGCTGGCGGCGATGCAGAGCCCCCCCATGAAGAGCAGGATCACACTCAGGATCGGGAAGATACTGGACGCTCGTACAGCACCTGGACACACATCAAGAAGAAGAAACGTAGTTGTCATTGTCAGAATAGTCACCACTGAACACATGCTAAAGATATTACTATTAGTTGTATTATGACAATTAGCATGAATGAACAAATGATGATGATGATGATGACACAGATGGAAGCTTTAGACTTTAATTTT
This sequence comes from Chelmon rostratus, assembly GCF_017976325.1. Lineage (NCBI taxonomy): Eukaryota > Metazoa > Chordata > Actinopteri > Chaetodontiformes > Chaetodontidae > Chelmon > Chelmon rostratus. The sequence continues at coordinate 13,415,318 of NC_055660.1, read as the reverse complement.
TACCCTTCAGATCTCTTTCAGGGTTAAATCTGGTCTGTATTATGTTATACTGCACCATGACTACTTCTTCCATATTACTATGGTATGTTAACCTGCAAGAAACCTTTCCCACACCTCTTTCTCCTGACTCTTCCTCTGCTATCTGTATCAAAGGTCTCTCCTCCATTGTGCAGTGTGTCCGTCTCCTTCCCTCTCCATCGCTCTATCATTCCATCTCTCTAACTCTCCCCCGCTATCAGTCTGTCCATCAGCTGTCTGTCTGTTTGCCCTCTGCGTGGCTGATTTGCTGATTGGCCTCGGGGTTGTCATGGTGCCACAGAGCTCGATCTGGTTTCTGAGGCAACCAATGTCACATTCCTGAACTTTTGGCTGTTTTCACGCCGATACAGTCTCCTCCATAACTCTGCTTCCCTAGCAGAGGAAATCAAACTCTGCCTTTCTTCTGTAATTATCTCTCTCTCTGTTCTTCTGTGCAACATCAATGGATAAGTGAGACAACAGAATTATTAAAGCTACTGTTTTTCATTATTACCGTTAAATCCACCTGTATAGAGCCTTCACAAACATCACAATTCATGCTCTACGCTTGAGAATGTTTATCAAGCTTGTTGGTTCAGCTAATCTTCAACTTTATCACACAGAGCAAATAATATATTTGTGTTCATGTTCAGCTGATGACAGCTAGGTGCTGGATATTAGGTGGCTGGTAATTTATGCAGCAGGTTGTAGAGTCTAACTACAATCTAGGTTAATGCATGATCCCATTTTAGCACAACTTGTGTATTATTTTTGTGCCATTATTATTACACTATTTATCAGTAACAATAAGGTCGTACACATCACATTGAAAATGTGTGCTGGACAAGAAAATACGGATTTGAAGCGAAAAATTAACCTTCTGCAATTAATTAACCTGTGCAACGAGGGATTATTACCAACATTTCAGGTGTGGCAAAGTCATTTAGACAATCCAGCTGAACGAGAAAACTAAAGCTTAGCTTGTAATAAACAAGCTTTTACTGCCTTGCTCGAGGGTACCTAAACGTGGCTGTTGATGAAAGAACATGTCGCTCGTGTTCGTCCTCGATCTTGTTTCTAATTATGAAGATAACCCTCTGTCTTTTTCTCCTTCCCTTTCTGTTGTTACTTCTTTCTTACTTCCTTCTTTCCATCCCTGTATCTCTTCCTCTCTCTCTCTCTTTGTACTGTGATGTTTCCATTCACTGAAGCAGATCAAATATTAAGGTGACCTCAGAGTTGGCACTGCACCAAGCCTCCCCTCCTCCTCCTCCTCCTCCTCCTCCTCCTCCTCCTCTATCGTATTTGTTTTAACCCCATCTCCTCTTCTTCATTGACATGCGCCGTCAGGGCAAATTGCCTTCAAGGTGGAAAGCCCCGCATACCCACATACTATAAACACACACACACACACACACACACACAAACATTTTTTCCAGAGTAAGCAGAAATGCCACCTGTACACACACACCTATACTACACTTGATTTATCACTCACTTGAGCTGAACACACTGCTGATGTTAAGAGACACACACAGGGGATATTCCATCACAGACAGCGCGTAATATACGGCAGCAAGCTTGTATTTTTGTAATCAAATTTTTATTGACCATTTCCGAAGCCCACCGGCGTCAGCGCTGTTGTTACGCCTGTCATTCCAGCACACAACATATGTAGTTTACAGTGACAACATTAACCACTTGAAGTTCATAGTAAAAATTTCTGTAAGCATTCTAAAAAATGCTTCTGATGGCTGTGAACATGATTCTTTGCTAACTCTGTGCTGTGTCATGATGAGGCTAAATTCTTTTCTAAAATGACAAGGAAGTTTATACAGAATCAAAGTGTAATCAGGACTTTTGGGTCCTGTTCAGGAGGTAAGAAAGTTTAATTCAAAAACTCATTTAAATAAGGAAAAAACAATTCAGTGTCATGCTTTATGTATCAGTATTTGTGTTTTTTTTAGCAGCCTTTAGCTTCATTTCCAGCCAGCGCCATCATGTGAGTTAAATGGAAAGGCTAGTTCAGTCAGCACGACATGAGGACAGAAAGAGTTAAACGGCGTAGACTTTTTAGAGAGCAGAGATGATAGCTAAGGGTGGAGAAATTACATTATCTGTGACCATTGTTTTTTTTGTGTGTGTGTACTCGGAAATTAATCATAAATTAGTCATTGTTTGAATTTGTCATGGTCACAAAGGTTTTAACGTCTAATCTCGAGTGTTATATTACACTCTAATTTATCTTGGATATATTTATGTTGTGGAATGAGCGCAAGTTATCGAAGCTAGCGGCTTTCAGTAGTGTGATACGAATGCAAGACAAAACAAAAAAGGGAAGCTAAAATTGACAAAATATAAGGGACAGAGGGATGAAAGTGGGATAGAAGCAGAGGAGGAGGAGAGGAAAAAGAAGATGATACAAGAGGAGAAGCGAGAAGACTGCAGGCCTTCACTTCTCTGTGAAGCTGCTTTGCCTGAGGCGATCTCCCTCGCTCTCTCTGTCTCTGTCTCTCTCTCTCTCTCTCTCCCTCTCCATCCCTCTCAGCGCTGGGGCTTTAAGCAGAAGGAAGGGAGTTTAAAAGGGAGAATTTTTAACCAAATGCGCTGGCCTCCAGGCGCACCCTGCCACCAGGCACACCGCGGCTCTGAGAGAGGTGAGTTAAGAGTGAACGAGCCTCAGCAGCAGATGTGAGGAGACGTCGACGGTACGCCTCTGGTTTTGCTGTCAAGGATGCTCGAGGCAGCTGCGGGGATCGAACCTCTGACTTCCTGGGCGTGGGATTATCTCGGCATGCAATACAATTTTAACAAGTCAAACTTTTCACGAAGCATCTGCTGTCCAAGATGCAAAAATTTAAGTCCTTTGCCATTTATTTTGTATTTGCCTGTTTTGAAAATTTGCTGCTGCTTGCTGTTGTATTGCCTAGAGTACCACTGAATCTGTAACTGAACTAAGCAAAGCCATAGTACTGTCTCACAAAACTTGTGATTGGTTGCTTGTTGTTCTCTTTTTTACAAGGCATAACACTTTGTAAGCCTGTTGTTAAATATTAGGGATAGCTAGTAAATTAGCTTTAAAAGCTGTTTTCAACACTATGCAGGTGGGAACATGTTGATGTTCCCGTGGCTGTTTCTTTCATATTTTACAGTGTTTGTTCTCGCCTGATGTCACTAAATCCTGTATGAATAACACAAGTCATTTTCATAAAATCATGGCTTTCAGGTGTCATTTCATACTGTAAACATTAAGCTTTTCGCGTATCATTTTAGGTGCGACTGTCATAGAGAAAAAAGTATCAGGCGACGTAGTATAAAGAGCAAGAAAGTCTGCATATGAACGAGGTTGAGGCCGATGAATGGAACTTTTCACCTGGGAGATGTTCATGTCTCGTGTGGAATCATCGGAAAAGTCAATGTCTGCTTGTTTTAACTCACAAAACTAAACCTAACAAAGTAGTTTTGTTGTCTAAACCTCAGCAAACAGCGACTGTTTCACAGCATTAACCACATGTTTATTTCTGTTATCATGATGACAGCCATCACCTGACTTCATCCTTTCCTGCACATCCGAAACTCATAAAATGCTGTAGGTGTTAAACGACACGCAAAAAGCTTGAAACGTGTAACTTGACACACGTAATGTTCTTAAAGGTTATTTATGTGCAATCCCATGTGATCACAAAAAAGTTTTCATGTCTGCTTGAGGTGGCTTTTAATTAATTAATGCACGTAATGGGAGATGGTGTAACCTTGCAAATAACTTCTGATGTGGAGATAAAACTCACAGGACTGATCAGCTGTTTGAAGAGGCTGAGAAGAAGAAGAAGAAGAAGAAGAAGCTGTTTCCTGTTGGTGGAAGACCCCTCTCCAGTTCAGATCACCAAAGTGACTGGTTTTGTTTCTTCTTCTTCTTCTTCTTTGAGGTTTACTGGCAGTTGGCCAAAAACTGCATTTTTTTAAACAGTTTTCAGCCTCTACTTCTTCTGCTCTGTTTATTACAGCCATCCATAACGTAGCCTAGATGAAACTGTGCTTTGTGTAGCCTAGATTATTCCCTCCAGACCAGTTGTTATTTTGTGACATTTCAAGCGTTCGCTTCGAATTCACTGGACAATTAGATGGAAACGCAGCTTCTGTCATAGATATAGATATGTTACTGCATCAAGTCAGCAACAGTTTCATCTCATTTCCTGTCCACTGTGCCTTGAATAAATCCGCTGTCTGCATAACACATATCAAATGATGCCAAGCTTTGATGGCCAGGGTGTGATTATGGTGTTCATCATATTACAATCATTTTCAGGGGGGGTGAAGATTTATTAACTGCAATGATAGCGGTCACTGCTAAACCACCGCAGTGTAAGTCAGGACTATTTCCCAAAACTATTATTATTACATCCCAGGTCAGCTCATTTCTATTTCACACCACTGTAGTTTTAATAATGCAGTTACAGATATCGTTGCTCCTTTGTGTCACAGGGTGGTCATGAAATTGGAAAGCAATAAGCGAGCATTACTAGCGAAGGGATCAACAGTTGGTTGTCTGCATCCATCAATTCATCCATTATATACGCCCATTTATTCTACACAGGGTTGCATGGGGATTGAGGTTACCCCAGCTCATACTGAGAACGAGGCTAGGTACACTCTGGACAGATCACCTGTCCGCTAATTACCTGCACGTAAATGATTTGTAATATTCTTGTGATGTTTCCCCGTTGGACGATGCAGCGTTGGAGGATTATTATTTTAATGATGCTATTTTGGATTAGAAGGGAGTTAGGAAGGCTTTACGTCATTCCTTTACGGAAACAATTATCCAAAAGAGAGAGAAGAGAATATTGATGGTGATGACGCTTTCGCCAGTGATATTCCAAAGATAGGCCAACAGTTAATCATAAATATAACTAATCATCAGCAGTGTGACTTTCAGCTCCCAAATCACAACCTGCACGTACACACAGGTGGTACAGCCTGTTCTCACTCCCGCACCATCAAAGTACCGCTCTGGGGTAAGGCTGAAGGCTTAACGCTGGGATGTGTTTGTCTGGTGTTGTAGCATAAACGACAACAAGAACGTTCGTGTCCCATGTGAAACCAAAAGTGAACACAGGCTTCTTTTTGACTTATGCATGCAAGGGAAGGTCATATGTAATTGCGGTTACGTAACTTAACGTACGTAACTAACGTACGTAACTAACATAAGCATGTATCATGAGTAGGTTTGGTGAAGTGTTTTTTGGTAAACCTAACCAAATTGCACCTGTTTCACAACATTAACTAACCTTGACGTTTATTCTTGCTCTCAACAAGCTGTTGCAGACGAGACGTTGTATATTTATTGTAACGAAATTGACCGTGTAGTCCCGCATGTGCAAAACTGACACTAGGGGAGTACGTAGATCGTCAGAGCTGCCATGTTTGACGTAAACAAGACGATGCTGAGCTGTTTTTCCCTCCTTCTAGTTGAATGTCTGTGCAAATTGACGAAGTTAACACTGTGTTTGACGTTTGTCATGTTTGTGCCATGTGAGTCAGTGTCTACTGTGCAGTATGGTGCTGATACAATACGACAGAGCACACACACACACACACACACATTCACACAAACACACACACCAGAACTGTCTCTTTCCTTCCTCCTTCTCTCATACCTCTTTTCTTTTTCATTCTCCCTGATACACTTTCAACCGCCCTTCATTTCCCCCACTGCTTGGTTGGTTCTGCTGCAGTGGTGTGTGTTTATACGGTTGTGTGTGTGCGTGTGTGTGTGTGTGTGTGTGTGTCTCTGCCTGACTTATGGTTTCATTAGCTGCAGCAGAGGAGAGCCTTGTAATTGTGGCTGAATTATAGAGATGGGGGTGGACACCACCATGGGAGCTCCCTGGGTTCACACACACACACAATCACACAGACACACACACACACACACACACACACACCTCTACACACATACACACACACTTTAATGCATACACACAAACTACAGTAGAGTGCGGTAGTTATTTTGTCTCACACACACACACACACAAAAGCTCAACAAGCTACAAAGTGAACACACTCATCAATCAGCCTCCCACCCACTCACTCGCTCTCCTGCTCCAAAGTGGGGTGTTTCCCGTACACACTGTACACTACCCACGCAGAAATGATCTGCTCGCTCTCTCTTTCTTTCTCACACACGCACACACACACATAGACACACACACATCGCCCACGTGGGAGAGCCCAGCAGCAAAGAACATGTGGTAGTGGGAACTTAACAAAACAGCTGCAGGGGAAAAACTAACTGTGTGCTTGTGTGTCCATATGAAGCTGACAGACGAGTACACCAGTAGAACTGCTTTTAGAAAATCTAGAAAAGCGAGCAATAAGAGAAACACAAGCGTGAGCACGCATACACCACAGAGCAGATGTGTGTTTTCACAAGCCTGTGTGAGAGCGTTTTGCAGGACTGTTTTACACACCCGAGGTTGCTCGTGCAGCCTGCCAGTCATTATCATGCCGTATTACTCATGTAAATCATGATTTGCCTTCATGTCACAACTCGGCTCCCAGAAATAGCTGCGGTGACATCAGCGGGTCGCATGATGTCATCAGCGGGTGACGTCACATGTCTCCTCCCAATCCGGAGTATTAGCATTATGTACGAGGATCCAGCGGTCTAATTATAGCAACGGCAGGACTGCGCACTGCTTCCAGAGTGTTCACAGCAAATCAGGATTGTGTGTGTGTTTGTGTGTGCGCTTGTGTTGTTATATCTCTATCTTTGCGAGGACCAAGTTTTAGACCTCATGAGTGAGGACAGTTTTTTGAAGTGAGGACATTTTGGCCAGTTCTCACTTTTTCAAATGACTTTTCTGTGTTATGAAATAGGCTTAGATTAAGGTCATGAGTGTAAAGTAACTAAGTAAATCTGCTCAATTACAGTACTAAGTCATTTTGTCTTAACTTCGAGACACTTGTACGTGAATATTTAAGACAATTTTATACTTCTACTCAATTACATTTTGGACAATATTGTACTTTTTACTTAATGAAATGAAAGCACCATCTATAGTCACTCAAGATGTTTGATCAGTTTGTAAAATATGAATATGTGCACTGTTAAATGCACACATACTGCACAGATCATATCTCCTCCTCCAGGTTCTGTGTAGCATCGAAATCAGACGCAGCCGTAGTGGCCAAGGAAATGGACAACTTCACACATTCTTTGACTGCAGGTTTATTTATATGTGAGTATGCTTCTCACCAAAAAGCATTGCGCACATACCTTACATCTATATGTTAAATTTACTGCCTTTCTCATGAAACGTTTTGGAGGTGAGGCAGTACTTGTGGTGGTTGGGGTAAAGGGATACATTTTCTCAGTGAGGGTCCTCACAAATACAAGTACAATACAAGTGCAAATGTGTGTGTGTGTGCGTGTGCGTGTGTGTGTACGTGTGTGTGCGTGCGTACGTGTGCGATTCTGTCTTGTACAAGCCAGTTATGGCCAGAGCTGAGCTGTTAGCCATTTCTAATCCCATTCAATGGCTCCGTGCATGATACCACACACACACACACACACGCATAGATACACAAACACACCCAGACACACACACTTACACCTATGAAAACACACATTCACACTCTGTGTTATACACTTCACACTCTTTCCATCTAACCCTGCATACACACAGCTGCTATCTTAGAATTGTTCTGCTTTACACACACAAACACACACACACACAACCATGCAAAGAAATGCTTATACATAGCATAGCTTTAGTAATAACCAACTGTTGTGTGAAAACACTCTTTAACGTGTTCACAGTCTCACTCAGATAACCCTGCCTTAGATATTTCTTAGTCGTAACCCAAAAACAGACACTTCCTATTTCATCAAACAGAATTGTGCTTTAAGTGTGGAAACAAGTAAATAACACCATTAATTGTAACCTGAATTCCTTTGTTTTTGTGGGTACAGTGGATGAGTAGTGACTGCCACCTGACTCGGAAATGATAAAACAAATAGCAGCTCAGGTTTCAAGGACAACAGGAGTTCAAGTGCAATAATAGCAGACAGCGCAAGAGATATGTCGGACATGAGACTATACATCAACAACTGGCTCAAGTAGGACATCACAGAGCCTCAGCAGGCTGAGGTGAATGCTATGTCCTCATATTGTCTTTGTTTTCAGGAGAACTGTTTTTTTTGTGTGTGTGCGCCTCCCAGCTTTGTTAAAATGAATGAGGAAACTTGTGCTGTTTGGTGTAGCTAAATTGTTAGTCAAAATTCGGGATTTTTGCTAAATCGTCGAATAGACATTCTGCATTTACCTGCTACTCTGTGATGGTGGTGAGAAAAGATACTAACAGGCAGGAGAAGTGTTGATTAAGTGTTAAGTATTTTCTGCCAGTTTCACTTAGGATGTGACGCTCATGCAGCCCCAGTTTGCGTTTTTGTCCCACGCATATTTTTGCATTTTATTTCTACTCCAAAATGCTTCAATGGCCAGCCAAAAGATAGTAAATTCACTGGATATTTCCCAAATAAAATTTAATCTGTCTACTAAGAATGCGAAGTAGATGTCTTCCCGGGTTCAAAATGTTGGACCTGATCCAAAATGGACCCATGCAAACCTACCTGATCCCCACACGCATTGATTCATTTTGGGGGGACCTGAGGAAAATTAGACCCGATTCAAACACCGCCGACAGCATGATGGGCTATCAATTAACAAACAGCCACAGTCCAAAAAAGCAATAAGATAATAATGATAAGATAATAATGCCCCTAGAACGAATGCAAATTCATAAAGGCAAAATCAAAAGCAATACATTTGTTGTTTGTTGGCTTCAAAGACTCATTTAGCGAAGTAATTGAAAGTCCTTTTTTTCACCTGGTGCACCAGCAATGAAAGACTTTAAAGCCAGCTGGGTGATTGATAGACAGGAGATGGTAATCTTTTAACCGCTTTAATGTCAAATCAAACCCAGAAATAAGTGATTTAATAGCATAAATTATTTACATCGGTTAAGTGTTTTCTCCCGCTGACTTTGTTGACAGTATGGTCTGATCCATTCAGCTTCACTCGGATACTAGTTGTGTTGATACATATGGTCATTGTTAAATGTATATATCAATCCTTCAGATTTCAGATGAAATCTAGTTCAGATGGGTACATCGACGTGGTAAACTACAAGCCCTGTCCTCTATATTATGCTGTAGTGAGAGATTGGGGTGGTGGCTCTGTCCTCTCTCTCTCTCTGTGGCTGCGGCTGATCGTACTGCTGCAGGAGGAAGGCTGACTGCTCGCCCTTACATAACCACATGTACAAATTCACCCAGAGAGAGCGGAGGGTGGGGGTGGCGGGGTGAGACGGCTCCGAGAGCGAGAGACTGAGGGAGAGAGATCAAAAAGACTCTTGGGGAAAGAGAGAGAGAGACAGAGAATGGGAGAGAGGATAAAGAATCCACAATGAATGACAACTTTCATCCTTCATATAATATTGGTCTACTGCTGTCTTAGCTGGTACAAGTGGTGTATATGGTGGCAGACTCTTTTTCTCTTCTGTCTCTTGCAGAAATAGATTTGAGTCATTTAGGGAAGTGGATTCTTCCACCAAAATTGTACTTATTTACAGCCTCAGATCAGTTTGATTCTGTAGCAGTTAAAATGGTAAATCATCATAAATTAGCGGGGGCCAGAGAAGACTGCTGCACTGCACTGTTTCATGGACACATCCCATTCATCGATGTTGTCGATTGATGCGTGTGTGCAGAGTGTGTATTTGTCTTTGATGATGGTCACCATGTCAGATCTAATGATCGCAGTGCCGTAAACTCTGTTTAAATCTTGTGGAGTAAACGACTGTTTGGTGAACAAAGACATGGAGATAGCAACTGTTTGGTCTGCGCTAAATAACGAATTGTGGGAGATTTCACACTCGGCATGTCAAGACAAACGTAGTCTGGCATGCTAGACTTTTTGCCTGGGTCTTTTTAAATTTTTTTTTAATAGATATTTTGTATTTTAAATCCAGCATTGTTTACACCCATGTCAACTAGCTTGCAGCCTTTGCGCCTCCCGCACTTAAACACCTGAGACTTTTCTTCTTGTCGTCTACCAACAGCTGATGTAGGTTCTTTTAACCATGTCAACAATATTTCCTTAACAGTCCTTATCAGTTTTATCTGCCTTTAACTTAACCATACCTTTAAGTCACGTGGTTCAGACTTTGTGTCCTGTATGGTTCAATGTAGATTTCCTTGTTATAACTTTGAGGTGGTCACCTATCAGTGCATTGAAGTTCAAGATGGCAAAAGTCTGGGAATTGAAGACTCAACATTTGAGGTCTGTAGGGAGGAGGAGTGTTCACCCCCTCTCACACAATGTAAAAGAAGGCACTCAACCAGTCCAGTAGAGCTGCTCAGAGGCCACTAGTAAGAGACTGTGGCTGTATTGGGAAACTTCCAGGTGGGAATGTGCATGAGTGATTTACAAATGCTGCATCATTTCATCTGTCAGAGTGTATCATCATCCACACTTTACATTGTAATTTCAGTAATTTAGCTGACATTGTTACTCAGAGTGACTTACAGTGAGTGCAACATTAGAATGGGCTTTGATTACCGCATCACTGAAGATTACAGGAAACCAAAAGCAAAGAGTGCAAGAGTCAGTGCGCCAGCGCGCCAGTGCATTTACAATAATTATGTGATCCTGCAATCCTTGAAAGTGGTGCTCAGAAACAGTCAGAATAAGAACAGAAGGAGAATTTTTTGCAAATGGTCACAGTCACATGCAATTACGGACCTGACAGAGCAATGTTGAATTACACATCAAATAAATGCTGGACGTAGCTATCCACTATCCCCACTGGAAATGGTGTTTATGATCTGCATCGTAAGATGGTTAAACATCATAACTTTGTACATGTGCAAAACAGGAGCAAGCGGTTTTCACATGCATTTAAAACAGTGCAAAGAATGAATGAATGCAAGACTAAAATTCACTTAATGTATCGTGTTAACATACTATTACCAGTGCACAAATTGAGAATTAATCCTCTGCTGAAAATAGTGCGAAACAAGTCTCCTGTATAAGCCTGTTCAGATAATGTTTGGTTAAAATTACAATGCCCAGCTGTTTGAAGAAAATGTTGACCCTTTGAAAAAGTGTCTTTTTTTTCCATCACGTGACTCATTTGAGTGTCATGTACAGTGTATTTAATGAGTTGTGAGGTTTTGCTCCTTCCTGACTGTCAAAGACTAAAAAGTTAGCTCCAGGTGGTGGAAACATTCTTCATGTATGGTTTGTACAGCCTTTGCCGGTGTCCTAATCTTGTGGATTTGTCCCTCACCCAGCAACATATACAAACACAATTGGACAGATATTTCAAATGGTTGCCATGGTGATGCACATTAGGGGAAAGGAAGGTATGCAGGATCAGTGGTTTATCTGGACAAAAGAACTAAAAATGAGTAGCACCTTCTGTCTTCCACTCCACAAAGGTGTGAAAGATACCAGAGCACCACCTGATCAATGTCTTGTCTCTGTCGGGGATTATTTATCTGAATGGGTCCATTTCTGACATGGATGCCGCTTCCACCTTCACCTGACAAGTGTCTGTATAAATGCATGCTTACTGTCCTCTACAGAGGAGCCATTCAGGAAGAAAAGTCTTTCAGGACCTTTAGGAATCACACCTCACTGAGAAACCCAACACAGTTGGTCATTATTTATTATAAACTGTTGAAACAAACTGTTAGACAATAATAAGTTAGAAGCTCTGGTTCTTCTTCAAACCAAAATTGCTTTAAACTTTCTTAAACTTTCTAAAAAAAAAAAAAAAAAAAAAATCAAGTGGATTCTGACACCAACCCCAGTTCCCTCTCCGCCCTGTTCCCCATTATCCCCTCGCTCCACCAGCTGTCAGACAGGCGTGCAGGCCTCGGTGGAGATGGACAGACAGATGGATGGAACGCAAGAGGGAGGAGGCAAGGGATGGATGGAAGGAAGGAGGAGAGGGAGTGGTGTGACCCACATTGCAGAGCCTGGAGTATTTATAGAAGAAAGTGTCCTAATTGGCAAGCCGCTGGGAGAGCAACAGCACTGCACTGGTACCCTACTCCTTGTCCTTCACCTCCTTAACCTTCCCTTCTCCTTGTCTTTCACCTTCTCCTGCCACCTCGTCCTCCTGTCCTCACAGAATTTGTCTTCTCTTTCTGCTACCTTTCCTTCGTCCTTTTGCACATCAGTAACCTCCTCCCTCATCCCTTGACTTCCACCTCGTACCCCTCCTCCTCTTTTGAGGACCGCCACCTTCACACCGCTTTGTCTCCGCCCTCTCTCCTCCACCTCCAACTTCTCATCCCAGTCCTCCTGTCTTCTTCCTCCACTTTAAGGCTGCTTTCCCCTTGTCCAAACTTTCCCAACCTCTCTCTTTCCTTCTTTTCCTTCACTTGAATGACGGAAGGGAATAAGAAATACTGAATGTAACAAATAGATGTAAACATGCAACAACACAATAAATCTGGGTGTAAAATGAAGGACTCACGTAGGAAGTACTCTGAAGCATCCGCCTCATAGTCAGCATCCTCAGGGAAGTGATCTATCTGCTTACACATGCCTTTAAAAGACCCTGTGTGAGAGAGAGACAGAAAGATAGTTTTGAGTACAGTCAAATAAAAGCAGTTAAATTAACTTAAAGAAAACATAATAAAACCCAATAAATGTGTCTGTTAATGCATCTTTATGTGTGTGTTTCTTATGATTCTTTGCCCGGTTTAATGTCCATCAACTCGTCACTTCTGTTGAAGAACATTAAGGTAATGACAGATGAAAGAAAGAAGAGCTGTAGGACAGAGAGTAAGGTGATCAGAGAAAAGAGTCAGAAAAGTGGTGAAGGGGGAAACGAAAAGAGGGAGAGAAGGAGGAGCGAACCACCAAAAGACTATAAAGGAAAGTGGAGGAGAGCAGGAGAGAGGACAGCGGCAACATTTGAGACAAAGGAAACGAGGAGAGGAAGAGAGGTTTGTCAACAGCTTTGAAGGAAACACATCACAAGACAGAAAGTGACAAGCGGAAGAGGAAGAGGACAGGAGGAATTTCATCTAAACGCCTTGACAGAGCAGGCAGGAGGGAGGGTGAGAGGGAGGGAGGGAGGGTGAGGAGGAGGCAGGAGGAGAGAGTGAGCAAATGCAAATGAAAGAGCGGAAGAAAGGAGAGCTGATAGTGCTGCTCATTAAGAAGAATAAGAATGTGTGTGTGTGTGTGTGTGCGTGTGTGCGTGTTTAGCTTGGTTCAGCTCCAGTGGTAATTGTATGCCCTCCCAAACCACTGCAATTAAATGGGCCCTTGTTAATTGGCGATTGAAGGACGAAAGACTGGCGCCCGGCTTTCAAATGGGCATCGGTTACACACACACTGGCACAATGTGTCTCACACTTACAGGCACAAGCGCACAAGCAGGCACGCACACACTCGTTTAGCGTAGCATCGGCCCTATTGTTAAGAGCCTCGCTCGCTGTCTTTCTCACTCATCGCCGTGAGAGCACTCACGGCTAAGTTTTTAGACATTTCGCATTTCCATCATGACCGCGGAGAAACAGAGCAATTTTGCACAAAAGCTCGACGCGTAAAGGTGAAAGAAAAATGATGACAGACCTCCACTACGAGCCTGTTTCATATTTACATATCTTTATTACACCTCAGCAAACACTAAGGCGAACAAAGTGTTTTTCAGCGGGTAGACTTTGATAGATACATTAAAGATATTTCACCAGGAAGCGGCTCAGAAAACCTTTCAGCCAAATGCTTTCATCGTGTTGTAATTTCTGTGCGAGCTGTGTGCTGAAATTGTGCTGCGTGTTTCAGGAGGAAACAGCCTCACATTCACGTCGTCTCTTGTCTCAGTTACTTACTGTGACTATTTGTTTCGCAAATGTGAGGGATGCCACGGAGATAGTAGACCTGAATCATGCTGCGTGTACTCGAGAGGCTTTTAGTCAAGCGCAGAAATAAAGCGTTGACGTGCAGAGGTCTCGCAGGTGATGCAGTTTGCAAATGAAGGTGGTCTCAGCATTTCTAAAAGATGGAGTCATCAGTATCAAAAACATTACTTGTTCAGTTGGAGATTAACCCCTTTGAGGTTTGTCTTGCGATGCTGCCATCTACAAATAACAGGATATTCCCAGTTGTTCCAGTCAAATCCTCACACATCCTTACACATAACTCCTAAGTCTTCAGACAGTTAGCATCACGGGAGCGACGCGTGTCTGAGACGCTTAAAGGAAGGTGCAAGAGCACAAGAGCACTTGTCTTTAACCTGAGATAACTTCCCAGTCAAAGAGTCAGCAGCCTTGTCTTGTTCAGGTGTCTTTGCGACACCGATCGTGCATTTTTTTTGCACGTCACACTGTGTGAGATGGGCCGAATAAAAATCTTGGTTTGCGATCTTTGCCATAGCTCTACAGTGTAGGAAATGGCATATTAGGGTGGGGGTAAGGTGGGCAGATCATCGGCTCACGTCATCCATCTGTGCCACTCAATGCAACAAAACAATAGGCAAGCCTTGACTATCGCAAAAGCTTGTGAATTGTCACTCCAGCTCCTGTATTTTGCGTGTCATGCTCTGATTGGTTGGGTTGTCAAGACTCCAAATTTGCTGTCGGTGGACATAGGACCACCGTTTGGATTGACAAACAAAGACCACATCTCTCACAAAATCAACTTTTGTCTCAGACAGCCCAAAATTAAGCAGCCCCACACTTGACTATGGTGCCCGAGTGAACTTGACCTGGCGATGTGATGTTTCTGTAAGTATGAGGAGGAACACACAAATACACAGATACAGCTCAGCTTTGTGACTTTGTTCAAGCGGAGGCACACTTAGCGGCTGCTGAGCTGATTTAGACATTACAACTCATGACACACGGTGTGTTTTGGGTCAGTCTGCTGCTGACAGTCAGGAGATAAAACCAGAATTCAAGTTCAAGCTGTTGTCTGGTGTCGCCCACAAAGATGATTTCAAACATTTTTACAACTGAAACTGGGTCAATGACAGCACGAATGTGAGCGGGAGGAATGATGACAGAAATACTGGATAAACAGCTAGCAAACAGCAGCGTGGTGTGCAGCATCTGTGATCCAGATCATCCTGGTTTCAGAGCCGCAGTTCAGCTGAAGTTTGTCATATGATTTAAAACTACAACAACTTGCACATTTCTCTGCACAGTTCACAAGCCTTGTTTCAGCAGCTTAGCATTTTGTTGATTTATCACCAACTTTAGCATAAATAAGGAGTTATTTATTGACTGATGACTACTCCTGTTTTGCACAGTCACGTTAAAAATGTGTGTTAGTCACTGTGTCAAGACTAAAGATTCTGACTGCACAGTGTTGGAGGAAGTCTGTCATTACGTGTGCTGTGTCTCTGCAGGTTTTACTCAGTCTTCAGGTCTGTAAACCAGGTTGATAATAGCCTAACTGCCTACTGCATGACAAGCTCATCTAGTTTAGAGTCAACCTACAGGCTCAGACCACTCATTTCTAACATTCCTGCATAAATCTGTTCAAAATTTCTCAACCATCTAACTTACAGCTAACTTAAACTATTATAAAACATTCAAAATGGTGTCTCCCGTGGTTGCTAGGAGATGTGCAAAGTAGCAGACCCAGCGCTGTTGTGCCACCGCTCCTTCAACTTTAATAATAATACGCCTTTGTATCAGTGTTTGGTTTTCAGTTTTAATTCACTGCCGAAGATCCCACATTATGTCAAACACATCAATTCACATGCTCACCACCGGGCAGCATCTCCATCATCTCCACTCTCTTTCCTCAATCACCTCTCCCTCTCTCTCCCGTTCACACTCTCCCTCGCTCCCTCCAACACATGCCCACCCACGCTGCAGCACAAGCACATGTAATCTGGAATTGCATTTTCCCTTCCTTCTCTCTCCTATCTCTCCCTCGCACAACCCCTCTCGCTCCCTCTCCTCTATCTGGCTCTCACATGCATACATGTGCGTGCACCCCGAGGACCAGATTCCCATTTGAACTGAGCTGGCAGCTCAGCCCTCTTCTCCTCCTCCTCGTCCTCGTCCTCTCTCTTTCTTTCTTCTCTCTGCAATTCAAATCAAGAACACACTTCATTGTCTCGACAGGGCTGAAACCTGTGCAGCCTGAACAGAGCATTATGTCATCATCTGAGATTCACCGATGAGACTGACTTTAACAGACGGCCAGACACCGAAACACGCTCAACTCTGAAATTTCAGCATGTTGTTTTAATGCATTTATGAGCCTCAGACTATTTCACATATGCTACGAGTTGTCTGAGCGCTGACCGTACGCATACACGGCTCTCGTGTGTCACATGTTTGCCAAAGAACAAAAAGTCTTACTACTCTCTCTTGTCATCGGATGAGTCAGTCAGCTGCTCATGTCTGTGGTCTGATTTTGTGACTCTGTGACCAGTTTTGTGAGGTTTACTCATAACCGTCAGAAGGTTTTTCAGCCACAACTGGCAAACTGTCTTCACACTACGCTTCACACTCGTTTGCTGCCCACAGCAAAACGCCCGTAGAAGACCAATTAGATTTCTGCGTTTTATATGTGACTTCCCCAGTATTTCTTGATTAACCGCACCGATCAAAGACATCAACGGTTCAACACTGATAAAAGCTTCATTTTATCTGCTCAGACCACAATATGAATCAGCATTTTCAAATCCAACAATTCTGGGAAAAAACTGCGCTTTGAAAGACGCTCAGCAGTTTGACACGTCACAGAAAAGCTCAGGTGTAAATAATAAAATTTCAGGGTCCTGGTACTGTTCATGATGGCTCGCTGTCACAATGTCATGACTTACTTGGACACTTGAAAGCAACATGGCCATCATTAATGTAATTAGCAACACCTGGACTTATTTATCTAAAAGCCCTTTCAAAGCCCTGCACACACACGTGCACACAAACCCCACCCTAATGGCTGCAGTAACATTGAAAAAGAGATGAAGGAGATGTCAGTCAATTACATGTACAAGTCCACATTCATGTGAGCATTTTAAAAAAGTAGCCTTTTTTATGCATTTTGGCCTTTTGTTCATGGAGAAATGTAGCTTTAGGCCACTGAAAAAGAGTTTCTACTATAGATATTCAGAAACTGTGTTTGCAGAGTTGACATGTGGACAGAGAAAAGGTGTTTTCAGCTTGTGGTTACAGAATGTGGCTGTTATGTTTTGTTTAGGAGGATTAGACCTCTGCTTGCAGGTTGCTCATCTGTAAAATCTTATTTCAGGCTTCTGATTGGCCAGCAGCACCCTGGTCTCGGCAGCAGCAGGTGCTGAGAAAAGGTCCAATCAGGCAAAATGAGTGAAAACACCTGTGTGGGTGTCTCTTGGATTTGTAGGAGGTTTAAACACATTCTCATGTTTGTCACTTAAGTCGACCTTTCCTTGTCTGCAGCTTTCAGATTCAGAGTCCAAACTCATGACAATTTGCTTTCACATCACACGATTACCTAAATCTGATCCTTGCAAAAGCAAATTTAAAAGCAAGCTAATACAGCCAGCCTCTGGACAAATATACACTGAAATCTAAATTATACCTAAAGAAGCAACAACTGTGCAAGCCTGAATTAATAAGGACCAGAGTGGAAAATAAAATAAAGCCTTCCTGGTTTACAGACTAATTAATTTTAAAATAATAAATGAATGCGTAGACACTAGATACTCTTTAATTCACAACACTTATTGCCAGTTGTTTCATTGTGGATTTGGGACTTAAATATATTATGGGACAGATCTGAACAAGACAAATCACTATATGAATATAAATCAACAAACACTTCATACACTAGTGGCCCTCAGTAGCTCTGTACTGTGATTGCATTGATAAAAGTCATGCCACTGTGCTATCTCTACTACTAAAATAAACTATTGCATGTTTTCTTATCTACAGCGACATTAACCAACCTTTTGCTCACACAGAAACAAACCCTTTGTGTCTGTTACTCTATAAACTCCCCATCTGAGAATCTCCTCCTCCTCCTCCTCCTCCTCGTCTCCCTGCAGTCGTCATAATGAGGTGTCGCTCCTCCAAATTGCCCCTGTTAAATTATACATCCTGCTTAAACATGAAACAGATACTATTATTCCGAGACCAACCTGCACCTCAGGGGTCAGGACGGCTCCGTCACCCACTTATCCTCACAGCAAGAGGGGCCGCTGTGACTCTCTGCAGATGATTTATGCCAATAATATGAGACCCCGGTGACTCCCCCCCTGTCACGCACCAGTCAGAGGTCTGCCAGTCGACTGACCTCATGGCTGTTAAGGATAAGTTAATGTAGTGTGATGAAACACTATCAGACATCCTTTTATTAAGTATTAACATCCTAACCCACTGCACAAAGTGTGTGTGTGTGTGTGTGTGTGTGTGTGGGAGAGATGTAATGTAAAGTATAAACTCCCCCCTCTGAACCAGCTCAGTGTGTTATGCAAATACTTGGCATCGCGTCTTTATTCTTTATGCTAATTGTGGCTCAGTCTATCTGTATGCTAAAATGCCATTAAAGTAATCCCTCAGCTGCAAAGGTGGATGAACATCAGAGGCCTCAAAGGAGACGTGTTGCACGGCACAGATGGCTATCGGCTCAGTTCAGTTGATTGCAAGTGTGATGCACAGAAAATTCTTTTCTTGATCTATTAATGTGAATCATCCAGGAGAGGGGATCTCTGTGCAGGTTCTCAATCTGCACCGAACAGGGACATCCAGAACTTATTCCTGTACTCTGCACTTGATACAGTATAAAATATGACACTAAAACAGTGCAAAGCAAGTGCACCTATGGAGCCTAATTCACTCAGTGACATTGTGGTTCAGTTATTTTGTTGGTGCAGGAGATGAGGAGCGGCTCACTCTTCTCCAAAGTGCCCTGCAGATCCACACTTACACACATATAGAAAATGTTGTAAGAACCCATCATAAACCAATGGATACCAGTGATGCAGGTTATGCTGTATATGTTTAACCCTTTATAACCATAAAATATTTAGGAATTTATTACATTGCTGATGTGATATATTTTAAAGTTTCTGCCCTGTACCTCCATTATTTTTACAACAACCCCTTTTTATGACAGCTACAACACTCAAAAGGAAAAGAGTGTAATCTACTGGTACATCTATGTTACCTGCGTAACTTTTTTTTGACTAAAAGTGGTCCATGAATATCCTGCAAACAGGATCATTCTAGCCTACAGTGTGTGTGCACTGTGCAGCTTTATTATGTAGGAAGAAATAAACAGAATTATAATGAGTATAAATATCAGCTCAGACTCACTATCTGGAGAGTTTTAAAGGAACACAAGGAAAAAATCGCTAGATTTACTAAACCATTTTCCTACAGGGGCTCTGGCTCAGGGCCCCCCTGACTGCATGGACCCCTGGGCCCAAGACCGCTACGCAAACAAAACCCAACAACCTTGCTTAGATCATTTGGATTCTTCGACCAAACAGGGGGGAAAAAAAAACCTTTCCTCAAACCTTTGGAGACGAAGTTGTGGATTTACTTTTGTATTCTTGATACTTGCCAAAAGATCTGGGAATTATCACAAAGTTTGAATCCCTCTCTTTTTCTTATCATCTGTGAGTTTATTGATTTGGCTATACACTAAAAAGGCTTAATATTAAAGAAGAGGAATACAGTGTACACAAACTCCAAAATCAATCCTTCATGCATTTCAGCATGAAAGCTGCGACATAGACGACTCGTTCCACTTCAAAAAGCAGAGAACAGAGTCGCCTGAAAAGCGTTCACTTCATTAAACGACTTCATTGTGAGCTGTATTTCATTTTAATCTTTGAACCCGGACAGCCCAATTCATTTCCGCACAATTTCGACAATGGAGAGACCCATTAAAGATAATTGTAATAAATGTGGAATTAGATTCTCACCCTACTTGCACTAACTAATTTAGAGTAAGCAATTACTTTTCCTGTCTGCAGGCACGCACTTGTGTGCACACACAACACATAAATTAGTTTGATGTGTAGTTATGACAGAGAAAAGAAAACTGCTGGGTTTCGCTGCTGAAAAAAGCCTCCGTCCTGTCTTTGATTTTTTTTTTTTTTTTTCGAGAAGGGGAAATGGAGCAGCGTGTTGTCATGTGGCACAAAACAAGAAGCAGCTAATGTGACAGCGGCGCAAATGGCTGCTTAATTGTAATTTGGCAGGACATGAACAGTGCGGCGAAGGGCACCGAAGAGGCCAGGTGGTCCGAGACTATCCCATAACCAGGTGTTCACGCTTTCGATCCAAATGAGTTCATCTCTGCTAAAAATTTCCCTCAGTGTTAAAAATGAGTGAGGCGAGCGCTCCAGCGTGCACACACCAATACACACACATGCTTCTGAACTTATAGGGTTGTGCACGGTGATTGAAACTCTCTATTTAGCCACATCTTGGCAAAAAATGTGAGTAGACTATTGCCAATTTCACATCATATTGTTTATATTGTATTCTTCATGACAGCCGCTGAAAAATATCAGTAATTTTGGTGGAAAGAACTACAGAAGTATCAACAAACTGACAAATCACTCTCAATGAAATCCAATACGAGCGGTAATAAAATGGATTCAGCTCCTTGAAAAGGAGCTACACGCTATTTCCCTCAGAATACACAACACAGAAGTAGCTAATTTAGGATTTTCACAGTAAATGATGTGACTGCAAGGCTAGCAGGGTAACCATCTTGAATAATGCCTGCGCACTCTCAATTTGTTTCCACTGTAAAAGTGACACTTGCCTCAAGATATTGCAGATTGAAACGTTGCCTCTAAAAGCGAATTAAACTATCTACTTGGAGCCTAACAGTGTGCAGACCTTTCTCCTCTGTGCCCTGCAGTGATACATATTTTGTGTGTCGCACCTGAATATTTTGTGCACGCACTTGGTCCCTCTACTGCAAAAGTGGGTCACACTGGGATCACTGGGATCCACCGAAACTGCTGCAAACCAGGACAGAGCAAGCAACAAACTTTTCAGACCACACCAGACAGAACACGACGATTCAGCGAAACCCAGAAACTCTGTTCAATAAGAACATTTCTCCTTACTCCTAACAGTATTTATTGATAGAATATCAGTCAGTGTTTGGTTTGTCCGTTCTGGGCTGCTGTAGAAACATGGCGGTGCAACATGGCGGACCTCGTGGAGGACGACAGACCCCTCTGTAGAGATAAAGAGCTCATTCGAAGGCAAATTATTGTGAATATTATGTTCCATTTCTGCAAGTCGATCCCCATAAATCTTCCACACTGTACCTTTGGTGAAGTGCATCCCTGGCTAACATTGCTTCTAACCGAAGTCAGAAAATGTGAACATGTCCGAGGAAATGCGAATTATGCCGTGTGGAATCTCATAACTAAAGTTCTCCACAAAATGTACCACAGTAGAAAAAGTGCAGATACACAAAGAAATGCATTTGAAGAGCTCAAGGCTGTACAGCGAGGTATCAGTGTCTGTGTTTCTTTTCAACAGCGACCAGTGAACACAGCCAGCTAACCTCCTTGCTGTGATGTCTCAGCGCTCGCTGTATTCTGGCTTTCGTTGTGTATCTGCAAAGAGGAAACTGCTGAATCTTACAAGCTAATGTACATGTTAGAAGCGGCACGCTGCGCCCTGGGTACTTAGATCTGCACTGGTGTCATGTATAATGTAGAGGAATGTTAGCTCTATCACTGATACTGCTGCGGCGAAGTTCCCATCATGCATTCTTCCTCTGTGCATCCAGCATTAGATCAGTCCAACAGTTGCAGACGTCTCTCTTCGTACATTGCCCTCACGTTAGAATGACAGATCTCTCTTGAATAGCAACTACAAAATCACATTTGTACTGCAAAAGAAAAGTTGTTATTGGACGTATCCGCATAATTTTTTGGGACAGAGCTTTTGTACAGCGGTTAAAAGTAGGCCTCCTGTGTCAACGGCATGTAGCACTCTCAAGACAAGTGTGTTACAACTCAACAAGTCAGCACAGGTAATACAAAGGGATCACATCTGAACACCTCTTACTGCAAACCATGCTGCGTCTTTTGCCAAGCAGTTTATCCTCTCCAGCAAATCTGGGTTATATTAAACTAGATGCCGCGACACAGCTGATGTGATCCGGGTTCTCCGGCTCTCCCAGTCCCCTCAAAAGACAGTCAAGACGCTTTGCAGCTGGTCAGTGGCGTGAATGCACGTCATGTCAGCGTTCCCTGAGGTTGAACTCAGTGTGAAACTGTAAGAATTAATTTCACCTCAGCAAGTGAATCAATTGATGGCGGCAGTTCCACTGAAACTAATTAATTTCTGTTAACAATTTTGGTGTGAATGCTGATGTGATGGAGCCCTTCTGGGCAATCCAACCAGTATTTGTCGAGATATTTCAGTCAGGAGCAAAGTGGTGGACTCACAGCAGCCCAGTCGCCAGAATAAAATGTTGCCACTGTGCATTTCTGCAAACCACGGATACCATACATTTGTAAGTTTCAAACGTCAACGGTCCTGCAGATGGTATCACAGTGACGCAGTTGAGATTACCGGCACGTGTATATGAGCTGAGCTTTCCATCAGGAGGAGGAGGGGTTGACGGAGGCGTGACAGCATGTTTGTGGCAACAAAATCAGGCATTTGAAGCCAAAACATGATTTTCGTCACCCTAATCAAGCATTTTTTGTTTCCAGAGATTTCCAGAACCACAGCATCACAGCATAAAAATGAACACTGGAAACAAAGAGACAAACAGTTTGAACCTAAAGAAACCTACAATGTCAACATTTATTCTGGCAATTGCGTTGCGTCTCTAGCGTCGCGTTGCTAGTGTGGCTAAAAACTAATGACAACAAGGACGATGATGCAGACGAGACCCTATCACTGATGACAGAGGGTATCACCCGTTAGTGCACACATTTAAAAGTACACATTTGCAGACAGGATTTGGAACAAGCGTCAAACAATTAAACAATTACCGCTAAAAAACAAATCTGAAAGTCTTTTAATGGGGAATAAAAGCAACTACCTGCAAACAACCAGGCTGCCCCCCTTTT
This sequence comes from Chelmon rostratus, assembly GCF_017976325.1. NCBI lineage: Eukaryota > Metazoa > Chordata > Actinopteri > Chaetodontiformes > Chaetodontidae > Chelmon > Chelmon rostratus. The sequence continues at coordinate 13,392,209 of NC_055660.1, read as the reverse complement.
GAGAACTCCCTCAGCTCTCCCTCTGGTCCCCTCACTGCTCTATCCTAGTTTTGTTTAGTGAAACTTTCCGCAATGTTTTCTCCCCCTCCCACCCAGATGAATTCAGTTGGCACAGAGGGAGAGACAGGGAGGTGACAGGAATGAAAGAAATGCGAGAGACTCAAAGCTGACAGCGTCCCAGCAAAGCTCATTGATAAACGAGGCAACAGATGTTTAGTCCTGTATAAAATTACACCAGGCAGCTATATGTGGAACAGCTACCTGCCCTCATTCTGCAGCTCTACATTACATCCTCCCAAAATCCTCCCTGTTACAACACGCTGGCCAGCCGAGCCGGAGAGATGATGTGAGCTCCGATTATACAGCATTACGATTTATATCACTGGATCATTACATCGGCAGCTCATCAAAAATGACAGAATAGCTGGAGAACGTCAGGTTTTCAGTCTTTTCAATTGAATTTCCCATTATTTGAATGAAGTGAAAAGTTTATTCCACACAATTCAAACCAGCTGCCATGTTGTTTTTGGCTGGAAATAGAAATATTAACTTTCATGTCAGAATTCTACAGTTCAATATAAAATCTGTCTCTCTCTCCTCTAGAATTTGAAGTAGAGGTCTGTGAGACTAAGGAATGTTTGGCCACGCATCCCGCGTGGTCCGGGAGTGCATGAGGTTAAAAAGCAAAAATCTCCTCCAAGATGTTAAAGAATCCAAAGACTGACTCAGATGTCCATGATGCATTGCAGTAACGGCAGGCAACATCCCAATAATTTCTGGCTCTTTGACAATGTTTTTTTATTTATTTTAGCCTTCATAAACTGTGTGACGTGTGAGTCATTTTTGTGTACTATTTGAACGTCTGCATCGTGAAAACATAGTAGCATTCGAGTCAACACATGCTACATGTAAATGGGCGCTAAAGTTATTTGCTGTGAGACCAGCCCTGATTACGCTTAGATGCTACTAATTTGTCTTCCCAATTACATTTTGCAAGAAAATGTATTTCCTGCCTGGATTATGATCCCTGGCAACATTTTTTTGAAGTGTTGGAAGTGCTACATTTAACACCCTGACTCCAAAAAAGTCGGGACGCCATGCAAAAACATAAATAAAACACAATGTGTTAGTTTGCTGATCCTTTTTGATACATACTCAATTGAAAACAGCACAAAGACAATATATTTAACATTTGACCTCATCAGCTGCAATGATTTTTGTAAATATCTGCTTATTCTGAATTTGATGCAGCAACACGTTTCAAACAAGTTGGGACAGGAGCATCAAAAGACTGGGAAAGTTGTGGAACGCTCCAAAAACACCCGTTTGGAACATTCCACAGGTAAACAGGCTGATTGGTAACAGGTGATAGTATCATGATTGGGTATGAAAGGAGCATCCTGGAAAGGCTCAGTCGTTCACAAGCAAAGATGGAGCGAGGTTCAACACTTTATGAACACATGATTGGATAAAGGATGTTACCTCATGGACCCAGGAAGACTTCAGAAAACTTGGCTGTTTGCAAATGACTGAATTCTGTTTTTATTTACGTTTCGCACAGCATCCAACTACTTTGGAATCAGGGTTGTATGAATCATCAGACCGTATTCAGACACTTAAAGACCTCATCTACTGGCTAAAAGAAGGCTGATTCAGCCACTCTGTCAGTCAAATGTTGTTGAAATGGCGTAGGGATTGTTGACGGGTCTGGAAGGGATAAACTGTGAAGCAGCTGCAGGCAGGTGATGAAGCCTGTGCGCATGTGTCAATTCATTTAAACTGCTGCTTGATGAAAGTCTAACGTTTCTTGTCTGTCAGAGCTTTTGGATCAGCCAGGACCCTTTCAGAAACCGGGTGGGTAAGCACAACATGCTAATATACAATATTTGATAATGCAATAGTAAAAATAAATGATTTGGCATGTCATCAATATCCCCCCATACAACACAGGGAATGATATTTGCACTTATTTTAGCCAAAAGAGCTTATTTTACTTTTACTGAGATATTCGTTCAGAAGATTCCACTACCTTTATTTTTAGCCTTCAATTAACCCTACTTACAGGAAAAACTCAAACTCCTGACTCATCCTAACATCGTTTTTTGAGGAAAGTTTTTTTTTTGTCCATTTTTTAAATGTTGAAAATGTCAGAATAAACCTCTTCACAAATCCGAAAATATTCCCGTGCTTTAAAAGCCCATGCAAATGAAATGCAGCCGCCTATTGATCTAATAAATGATTCAAACAGCGGTCTTACTCTCAGCGCACAGAGTGCCTTGTAGCTGCTACAGTGCAATTGAAATTTGAATATTATGCATTGGTTACACACACACACACACACACACACACAAACACACACTCAGATATGTTATTTGTGTGACCTGAAATTTGTGCACTTCTTTACAGGCTAAAAAGTTGAATGGAAAGCTGGTCATGGTCATAATGTCACACATTACGGCGCATTAAAATACACCCACGCTCCAGTGGGTAGCTGGAGTGTAAATGGGTCAGAATCAGCCATTAGCTCATGAAGGTTGAGATGTGACTGACGGGACCACGAGACCGGGGAAGATAGTGGGTCAATGAGCAGTGAATAGCTCTCTCTCTCTCTCGTCCTCCGTCTTTCTTCCTCATCCAGCTCTCTCTCTCTCTCTCTTTCTACCTCCTCACCCCACCACCCTCCCATGGCCCACAGTGTGTCTGTGATGGCCGTTGCGTAACATTACTAAAGAAACACCACACCAGCGAGCAGCATCGGTTGGGGGTGAGGAGTGGGAAGTTGTGCAGGGAGCACTGACCCAGTATCTAATGAAAGAGAAGAGCGATGAAGGGGACGGGAGGGGAGGGAAATAAAGAGCGATGGAGATGGAGTGGAGGTGGAGTCGGCGCGAGAGATGAGAGATGGAGACAGAAAGAGGGAGTTAAAGCGGGAGGGTGAGACAGAGAGGGGGAGAGAGGCTGGAGGGGGAGAGGAGGAAAGAGACAGAGAGGGGCAGACAATGAATTCAGGCAAAAGGAGCCAGGACATTTAAACTATAAATAACCAAGATACTAGCAGCAACACTGGTCTGCTGTTCTCTCTTTCTCTCACTTCATCCATCCCTACATCTTTCTAGCATCCCCCTTTCCTCCACACATCCGAATATTTCTCCGTATCTGTCCTCGTGTCTGCTTTTTTTTTGTTGTTGTTGGATAAACTCAACGTTCACCCTCGCAGCGACAAATCACAGCAGAAAGCTGTTCACAAATCTTCTTGATGTGATTTTTTTTTTTTTGGTGCTGATTTTAACACCATCAAATTAGTTTTATGTGCAAATCTTGATTTGTTTTCTTTCTTGTTTATATTCTCCCCTCGTAACTGAAACCCCGAAACCCTGAATACTTGCTATATTACATTTAAGGGTCATAGCTGAACACATTAAGCCTCATTTTATTATTATTATTGTTATTCTGTTTCCAGTTTGGAGACCAGTGATTCTGACTCCAAGAAGCCTGAAGTTGACGTTTAACAGTTTTATTTATGAGAAAACAATAGATACACATTGTTGTCTTCTGCCTCAGATGACCAACATGGTTCGAAATATAAAGAGACGGCTTGGCACAGAGCGATCCCTGAGCAAAACTATTGGTCAATGAATGAGCCAAAGGCAGACATGAGTTTATGTTTTGATCCTGAACTCGAGACTTGTATGATGCTCCATTGTGTCAGACGTGAGACATATCCAGGCAGGAGAGGAAGAGTATAAGTGGTCATTCTGGGGGAAGTATCCCTTTAGCTCTACAGAGATATTCCAGCATGGAGGACTCCATGGAGCAGCGTTGACCGCTTTGTCTGTGAGATCTGCTCTCTTTTGGTCATGCTCTTCGTCACATCCCTTAATGTTCTCTTCTTTCGTCTCTCTTCTTCTTTTCTGAGTCCATCCCACTCCTCCTTCTGTCACTGATGCATCCTCCTCCCCCTCCGACCATAGCTGCATCACCTGTCCTCTCACTCTTCCTCCAAGCTGCCATCCATCCACGTATGCAATCATGTGTCCCTGTATCCTACGCCCAGAAATTATTCTAATCCATATTACGCAGACATGTCGTCTTAATTTATAAAGCGAGAGCTGACTGATCCTGTTCATTCAGTAACACACATTCACACCTGAGAGCTGCAAAGTTCAATCAGTCCTTCAATAAGCAGCCACGGGGTTAAGTGCTTCCCTCAAACGCCTCAGCCCTGCTTGTTGAGGGCAGGATGTGGTGAGGAAGGTATGTGTGTGGGTGTGGGTGTGCGTATACCTGCAAAAAGAACATATGGTGTATTTATGTTTGTGTGCATCTGACAACACACGTATAAATGTACTGTATATGTGTATGTGTGTACATTATGTGTCAAGTAGACACATGCGCACACGTATGATTGTGTTTTTGCACATGCATGTGTGTGTGTATGTGTGCGTGCATGCGTATGAATATGAGCCGTTAGCCTCGCTGTTATCCACAGGGAAGACATGTTAACAGGTTTGGCTACCACTGAGAGGATTGGTAAGAAAGCACCAGGAGCTCTGTGTGTGTGTGTGTGTGTGTGTGTGTGTGTGTGTGTGTTTGTGTGCGTCCACAAACGCATGTATACACGCAACTGTGTGTGTGCGTGTGTGTGTGTGAGGTCCCATTGAGTCAGTGGAAGGAAAGCAGGGGGTATGAGTGTGAAGGGAGGGAGGGCTAGAGGGGCTATGACTCATCCACTGCATGGGCCTCTGGCTCCCTCTCTCTCGCTTGTTCTCGCTCGCTCACTGCATAGCAACGGCTGTGCAAAAGCTCATATAGGTCCATAGCAACCAGTACTAATAGTGTACACACTCCATTAACAGTTCAGAGGGACCCAGGAAAACATATAAACATCAACCCATGTGCACAAATACTTCAAGTGGACTCATCTCTGACTGATCTCGTGTAATGTTTCTTCCTTTTTTTGTGGAGAGAACTCAATAAAACCCTCCTCAAAGTACCTCGCAGTAACCAAAATAATTTAATACAATCTTAAGGCTGCGTTAACCAGTATTTTTTTTTTTAACAACAGGGGCTCAAATAATGGTGTGTAACATGGAACATTTGAACAACTTTCATCTCATTCTTCTGCCTTCACAGCCCACAATTTTCGTATTTTGGTTTATTGTAATTACTCTTGTGTATCAGCTCATTTTCCAGCGGTAGCTGGCCGCTCTTTATCACCCACTGAACAATACCTGTCAAGCACCAAATGGCACACAGGCAAATCTAGCCAGTGATGAACATCATGGGGCGTTCAGTTACTACAGAGCCAGATGGAGTGAGTGGAGACCAAAAAGCTTGAAAGAGGGTGAATTACATTTTTCAGGTGGTCAAAAATGCTTATGTTGCTTTAAGTCAGCTGGATGTGCAGATAGGTAATCATGTTTGCTGTAACAAGGCCATTATACAGTATGTTAATGTTGTGTTTACAGCTTTCATTGCCTGCAGGTGGCCATAAAAACTCAATCAATGCCGCTTTTAAAGTCGCCTAAATTTTAGTGCGGTAGGTTTTATGAAAATTGTTTTTCCTTTAAAATCATGAATTGAAATCATCAGTCAGGGAGCTGTAGCAGCATTTATGAATCTAAGAGAAGTCATCTCCTGCAGCATCATGGATGAGCGGCAGGTTTAACTTTGTCTCAAACATTAGTTGCATTTCATTTCGGCTCCACACCTCTTATATCATGGCTTCTATTATCAGTTTCATTATTTTTCCTGCCCTGCCATTTCCTCATCAACCAGCAGCTCACATCTTCCTTTTGTTCCCCAGTCACATGACCCTCACCTGCCTAGACACCTGCCCCGAATCCCCCTAATTAGCTCCCTCAGCACATAAACCAACCACTCTCCTTGACTCCCCTGCCAGGTTATTTCTTGTGCTTGTGTCTTCGTAGCCAGCTCTCCTTCCGCTCATTTATTTCGACCTTTTTCTTGCCTTTTTGGATCCTGTTACCTGCCTGTCTAGCCCTCTTCTTGGACTGACACATAAACTTTGCCTTGACTCAACCTGTCCCCCTCCGAGTCAAATGCGTGAGAAACTGAACCTTTAAGTCTAACAAAGTTCAAGTCATTTTGTGTCATGTGCGGGCCCGGAAAGGAGAGCTTTTACCGTGAGGTTGTGAAGACGGACAGATGTAGCTGACACTGCAGCAGAAAAACTGCCCCCACACAAACAGCATCACAATCCCGCCGTCCAAAGGCGACTAAAAGCTAGCTCAGGGCTAGCTGATAGTAGCGCTGATAGAGACAGATGGGACAAAAAGCTAAGCTAGTGAGCCGTGTTGGTGACGGACGATGCTGCAGCCAGGTTTTTCCCAAATGAGCAGAGGAGTAAAGAAGATGAAAGCGTCATTGGTCACTATCAGATGATGTTGTGACCACAACGTGCTTGCTGTGTCAACAACATTAACTCAGCCGTCACCTCAGCGCACTCTCAATTTAAGATCTTTCCTTCCTCTCGCCTCACCTCTCCTCCCTCCCACTCATTGCAGATGCTGCTCTCTTTACAGATGTTGTTTGGAAGGCTTTCTCCCGCACACATCCACGGCTGCCTCTCCTCTTCCTCCCTCCACAGATGTTGTTTGGCACATGTCTGCCTGTCCCTGTCTTGCGCTTCTCTTTCTCCTTCCCTGTACTTCTCTTCATCCCCACCTTTACGCTCCCTCTCTCTTGCTACACCCTCTCATCTTCACCAGGTTCTGTTTGTCTTTCCATCTGCTATTTCTCCCAATTTCCCTTCCTCTCTCCACCCCTCGTTCCTTCCTTCGCTTCCTCGCTTTCCCACTACACACATCCAAACTCTCCATTTCCCTCCTGTTTTTCTTCCTTCCTTACACCATTTTCCTCCCTCCTCACCCGACGTCTCTTCCAGATGTTTTTTGGGCAGAGGTGATCTCTCCCGCGGTGATAGTGAAACTGAAAGGTGTCCTAGGGTAAAAGAAGTACTTGTTGTTTTGGGTTGGAGGGGTCGTGTCACAGTCATATGCTCGCAGCCTGGATAAAGAAAGCAACACATACTGTCACGCAAGCTGTGTGTGCTTGTGTGTATGTGGAGCACAGAGCGAGTGCGTAAGTGTGTGAGTATTAATGTCTGTATCGTAGTTTAAACATAATCTTTCAGGGTTGTTAATCTGAATGCTAAAGCATCTATAATCAATATTTGTATGATAACAATGTACCAAATGAGAATGGAGTCACTCATAGTGATGACGCTGCAGAGAGCTATTGCCTGAATCTGCAGCTTTATGGTTTTGGTTCACTCTCACTGCTCTCATAGCGTTGTTTTTTGGCCACAGCGAGCAGCTGTTTTCAGAGAAAAACCTCCAAGAACCCACAGTACACTGTAACCTGCTCAGCACCAAGCAGACACACGCAGTTGGTGACTAGCTGGTGAGCATAGAGGAGCATTTCACAGTGTAACAAGCCAGATATTTCCCCCAGGAGTTGGTAGAGACCAAAAACAGAGCTAAAAGAGAGTAAATTTGGCCTTACATTCATCAGGTGGACAGAAACAGAATGAATGATATTGCTGCTTCTGAACTGCAGAATCTGTAAATAAGCAACAGTTTGCTGACAAGTCTGCTATATCAAATGAAAAGGTGATATATAAATACTGTGTTCACAGCTTGTTCCCACTGCCCCCGTGTGGCCAAAAAAAAAACCTGAGTTACATGGACGTGTATGAAATGTTCCAAGATGATGAGAACCAGACAAATGGAAAGAAGCCAAGGCACTACTATCATTTGCATTTTCCTTTTTTAAAAATTCTGCTTGAAGAAGGGGTTTTTGTCCAATTTGTTCTCAAAAAAAAAAGTTGAGCATGATGTCCTGAAATGCAGATTAAATGCGCCATGTGCAGGACGACAGAGTTCAACTCTGAGTGAGTGGATTAGTGCAGATGGGCTGCAACTAGAATCACACTGAAAGGAGGAGGAGGGGTGGTCGTTCCAAAGGATAATTATGCAGCTTGACTATATTTGCTGCATGAAAACTCCAACGTTACCAAAACGTTTCATCCACTGAGAAGCTCATGAAGGCATTTTTGGGATAAGTGGGACGTCTCTGACATCCATGACACCAACAGCATGTCAGGAGAGTCCACACAGAAAAGGTCAGAATGCCTTCGCTCGTTAAGAACGTGGAAAATCCTCACTTTAAATCCTTTAACAGATGAACAGAACATTTATTTTGGTTTTGGATCATTTAAAAAAAACCTAATTAATTTCTATTTTAAGCACATGCATATTAAAATTGACAGCAATTTGATAAACGCATATTTGAGTTTCTTCACTCTGAAACTGTTGTGGTTAACTGCTTTTTATTGCTGCTGGTTAGAATGAGAAAGCAAGACATCACTGTGGTCTTTGGTTGAGAATTGTGATGCACATTTGTCACTATTTTTGACATTTTATAGACCAAGAGATTGACTGAATAATCAATAGATTAATCAGCCTTGAAGTAGGTGCAAGAGTCAGCGAAAAAATTACAGAGGAGCATAAACAAAATGTAGAGATTGAAGACAATCTGGCTTGGATGAGGCAGTGTTGCTCAAAAAGAACCTTATTCTCCTTTTTAAAATATCAAAACAAAAATATCCTTTCAACCATTTTCAGCAGCGACTGGATCTTTTGTCATTTATAGAAATTTAAAAGTGGCACCATAGAAATGCAAGCAGTCAGGCGGAGGAAAAAGTAGAGTAAGAAAACCTGTGACTTTTCCTGAATATTGAATATTGATATGTGAATACATTTTTATTTTGTATCATTAATCATGTTTGTCTTCATCATGTCTAGAGTAAATCACCTCTAACAACTCAAATATCAGGAAATATGAGGCATTTTCAGAGCAGATGCGCCTTTAAAATCTCCGACTGTTGGATTTCCAGACCAGGCGAGAGAGAGAGAAAATTCCTCCCTGAAATGATATAAAGAGCGTCTAACGGGGGCGCCACAACAATCGCCATGACAACAATGATTACTCATCCCCAAACAAGTGAAACAACAATGAATAACATCTAATCAGGCTCAAAGCACTGAAGGTGTGATTATGCACACTGCTGCTGCTTTGCTATCTTTATGCAAACCACCTCTCTCTCTCTCTCTCTCTCTCTCTCTCTCTCTCTCTCTCTCTCTCTCTCTACCTCGCTCTCGCTCTCTCAAAGCACTCTTGGCAGAATGATTAATTTGCGACTATTGATTCCTTGAGAATGTGGGAGGGATTGAAAGAGAGAGGAAAGGGAGGAGGGAGCATCCAGTATTCTGAGTAGCGCCTCGCTGCAGCTCTCGCCTCTGGTCCTTCATTTAAGAAAAGGCCAATGGGTGCAGAGCTCGGATCCGCCAAATCACCTCCATCCATCCCTCCCTCTCTCTTCCCTTCTTCTTCTCCCACCTCCTCTTTTCCCCACCTCTCCCTTTCTACCTCCTTCTCCTTCCCTCCTGCCTCTGCCTCCTCCTGTCCTCTGCCGTCTAAATTATCTGTGAATATTCAACAAAAACGCCCGAGCGTTTCACAACAAGCAGGAAGGAACTGAGGGGAGAGAGAGGGAGAGAGAGAGGGGAGAGAGAGAGAGAGAGAGAGACAGAGAGAGAGAGAGAGAGAGAGAGAGAGAGAGAGAGAGAGGGAGGGTGAAATGCTTAGAAAACAAAAACAAAAATATGTGCCCCTCCTAAAGTTCATAAACTATTTAGTTCCATAAATATCTTGAAACCACTTCTTCAACAACAACTTCAAAACACTTTCTAATTCAACAGCAGTGGAAAATTAGCTGAATAATTCTCATTTAATATCACAAGGAGCATATTAAAACACCCGTTTCTTCCTCAGCAAGGGCAAACCACAGTGAGTTTCTTTCATAATCCACATATAAACTTTTTTAAATGGGATACCTATTTGAAAAAAAAAGGGGGGAGTTTACTTATTTGCCACCAAGGGTTCAGATTTAGGGTAAAGGAAACATCAGGGTTTGACTTTGAGTAACTAGTCAGTTAAGGTGAGGGAAGCTCACGCCATGGTGAAAAAAACCCAACAGATGCTGTTGGTAGGAACTGGAAACTAAACATCGCTCTCCGGAATTAAAGGCTCATACTCTTGTCCCGTCAATCCAACGCGACTTCCTCCCTGAATGTGAGGCTGTCACACTTCTAACTTTGCTCCTGTTACACGGGAGTCATTCTACACATGGTCGCTATGTTCACTGTCATTTGTCATTTGTCCCCAAAACTGTGGTATTCTCTCTGTCCTGCCACACATTGTGCACGTTTTAACTGTAATTCTACCTATAATGTACTTATTAGGTGAATTCTTCTATTGATATTTGAGGGCTGAACAAGATTTTGTGATTGTTTTAAAGAATTGTTCTCTGTACTCTGTTTCTTAATTACCTCAAACTCACCTTTGGCTTTTCTACCCGCGTGCCTGCCTCTCTGAGTTTGACGCCTTTTTGTGCAGAACTTTTCACCAACGAGGATGAAAGGTGAGAAGAGCTTCTGTTGAAATAACGTCAGCATATAAACTGATCATGCTCAAATTAGCTGACAAAGAGTTCCGCCACTTTTTCACCCGTCGCTGCATTTAAAATGACACTGAAGAAAAAAACACTGGAGGATCAGAATCCAAAACATACAGAAAAATCTGATTAGTCCTTTAATGCATTTGTGAGTTTTGTTTTTAAGGCCATTGTAAGGAATGTAAAGGGTGTAAAGTGCACAGACATTTTGGCTCTGCTGTGGAGGTCTGCATGGTCTCTCCTCCTTTTTTTCCCTTTTGTGCTCCTCTGTTTTCCCGTCCTTTTGTCTCCTGTCTGTCTCTGCCCTGTCTGTCTGTCTAGTGGAGTGACATCACTCCAGGGCGTGGTCGACAGGCTGGGCCAGCTACTTCACTGACTGAGCACAGGTGTGCTCAATCACTCAATCCAGAACACCTGACCACACAGTATATTAACCCCGGAGATCCAACCGCTATTCGTCGAATGGTCTACCTGCTGGTGGGGCAACAACTAGATCTCTCTTGTGCTCAGTTTATCTGCCGTCCGTGCTTAGTTTGTGTGTTCGGTTACCTGACCTGTATTTCTGTTTTCATGCTCAGGTGAATTCAGTCACCTACTCTCATCTGTGCCCTGCCTGTCTCCTCTCTCTGCAGACCCTCCACCTCTGGACCCCGTCTGTCTGCTCCATCACCATCGGACCTGGAACCCATCGGATAAGCTCCTTTGAACTCTGTTTCCTCAGGACTCTGACTAGCTTGATCTCAAATTCTCATTAAAACTGTTTATCACACTCCTGTCTCCAGCCTGCTCAGTCTGAACTTGGCATTAGAGTCGTATAAAAAAACAAAAAACATCTGCCTATGTTACTGTTAGAGTCTTTTTAACCTTTTATTGAGCTGGTTGGCTCATTCTTGGAGAGATCTTTAAAATTAAATTACACAATGCCTCTGGAAATGTTGTGGCATCTGTTAAGGGTGTCGAGTTTGACGATTGCTTTTTTTCTTTTTAACGTTAGTATTGAACAGGAGGCCTTTACAAAGAGAGAACAGCAAACAGTCTGGAGCTTCAAAACACACACTGAAACGTGATGTTGTGTGAGAAGTGACACTCCACTGTACAGTTAGCAGATGGCCGTCACGATGTGTTTTAACAGGCACTTAACTCACAATGAGGGTTGAAAATAATGCTCATATAGACACACCAAACTGTATTCCTCACACACACACACACACACACCCATACTCGCTGCAAACCTGCTCCGGATACAGTCGAAGTTGCTTCTGTGTGTGTCACCTGTCTGTCAGCACATCTGAGCACAGCTACAACACAACAAACAAGCAGACTAGCTGGAGGCCATTTTGTGTCCGCATGCTGCTGTCACTGCACTGACCTGAACTCAAACTCTGAGAGGCTTCAGGAAACTGCTGAATCGTTCCGCTTTGTTCTGACTCAACTCGTGTGCCACGGCACCTGCTGTAGGGATGCTCCCCGGTCTCTCAAACCAGCACAATCACATCCTCAACCATGTCGTCAGCCGCTCGCATGAGTGAAGCATCAAAATCAGGTCATATTTACTGGCTTTTCATCCAAGTATGTTACACAAGAGCATAGGTTTGGTTTCAAAATGCTCAACAAAGACAAGGACAACAAAAAGTAGAAATACTATGTATACCTCTTTGCCTTGCATGTCTACTTTCCATTATATATATTTGCATCTTCAATACAAGGAGCCCTGTATTTTACAATTTGTTCGTATTTTTAGGAGAGTACTAACCACAAATCAAAATATAGATTAAGTTATTTTTAAATCAAAAAACACATATGATTTTTTCAGCCCTGAGTAATGTCTGCAGGCATTCCTTTCAGACTGAATACTTTAGCTGTATGGTAGTGCAGTCTGTTGAGGGGCTAAAAAGTCATCTGGATGATGATGGATAATCGGATACGGATAATGTGGGGAAAATACACCCTCGAAATTATATATCCAGTTAGAGGAGTTTGAACCAAAAACTTACTTTGATAAGTGTTTTTTTGTGTGTACAAAAAGCATATTATGCATAAAGCTAAAGATATTTTTTCAAAGGAATTGATTTTTGCATCACCCTGGAAATACTGGGTGGAAACATTTGACTGGGCTCACGAAATAAATACTCAATTCTCATCCCAATTACGTAACAGAAAATTGGTTAAGTAGGTGTCAGATGTTTTTTACTCAATAAAGTTCTACTTAGCGTCACAGTGCAACAGGAGAATGTTCGAGGACAGATAGACCGGCTCTAAATCCTATTTTTTTTTGTTACGTGGCAACACGAGCTATTACCCCTGGCAGCCACTCACTGTAGTGAGAGACTGTGAGGACTATGAGCCACTGCACACTGCACTTTGTCCACCTTCACCTCCACCCTCACCTGCAGTTTCTGTGTATTTAACATTTAAGCTGCATCTTAATATATTTTATTGCATTTATGCATATTTTTCTTGCATGTCAGTTTATTTTATTCTATTATCTTTCTTTTTAACGCATTGCAATGCACATTTCGTTGACATGTCCATGCTCAATGACGATAAAGGCAATCTTAAACCTTGAACCTTGAACACGATAACAAGAATGAAAGAATATAAAGCAGCTTTAACAAACAGGTGGAATAATGGATGTGCCATAAGATGTGCAACACTGCAGCTCATTGTTACGTTTGCACCACACAACACCACCTGCCCAATACAACCTACAGTCTTTTACTGGGTCCTTTAGCAGCTGCAATTGATCAGTGAGTGTTTAAAAGTGTCAGTAACTGATTCCTTCCACACACTTGCTGTATGTCTCTCTGTGACTCTCCGATTTAGTCCCTGCAGGGATGATGAGTACTGCAGAAATGAAGTGCACATGACCAACAGAGAGTCCTTTCTAAACATGTAATCATACAACTTTTCCAGTGCATCCATGACTTCACACAAAAGACTATTTAAACTATGTTATGAAGACACACAATACACAAGAAATGTCCTTCCGCCTTAAGGAAAACCAAATGGAGATATGTCTTGCCCAACATAAATCTGGGGCATTGCTGGAACCAACTTAGATTAAACCATTACAAGCAACACCTGAGACTATATATGCGACCAAAAGGCTAAGCAATGGTACTGTTTTATGACAGGACAGCCTTCAGATAATTCATGGAAATTACAAAATCTGAATAGTGGTCTGTTTTCATTTCTTCAGGCTAAATTTCCTTTATACTATTTCCTCCTTGTACACAAGCCTTTGCTCCGTGACTGTGACACTGAAAGCAGAAAGGCTGTGACGGATTCATTCAGGAAAATGCTCACCTGCCAATGATAGTAATCGCTACCTGCTTGCCTTCTCTGCACTTTTGGGGTTAACACGCTGATAGTTTCACCCTGCTGAATAAAGTACCTCTACCTTACGCAACACTGGAGAAAATTGATGGCGTTGATAGTAAGATGAAAAAAGGTCAAAGTCAAAAATGGCTACATGTATAATTTAAGAGCCTTTTTCAGGAACGTCATGATGGTACCTTTAATATCCAGTTCAGAGATGCAACTCTGCAACCTTGCATCATAAGATTGTTCCTACAAAGTACTGCAGTGATTTATATTGCACCACACAAGAGCTAGTTTTTCTTTTCTTTTCTTAAAGTGTCAAAATGTAATGATGCCACAGAACCAGAGATATCACCTTTTTATTCCATACATACCTCTTCCTTGTCAAAACTTGATGTCTGCAACCCAGAATGGAAAGTTGTGTTATGCTAGCAGTGGCTAACGTAGGCTACCGTAGTTTGGCAGCTCCCTTCTTTCTAACTCCAGACATCTCTCCTATGAAAAAACAAAACTGGTATAATTTTAGCAGAAATGTTGGTTCATGTTGGACGTCATTGATTGTAAGACGCTGATTGTAAACATTTGCTGTCATGGAGCTTAAAAGTCTAAACCTTCAAACAGCCCTTTGAAGAAGTGAGGAGACTCCAAAATGTCCTCGTTTTCAAGGTCTAAAGCTCGGTCCTCACAAAGACACAAAGACACACACACACACACATTTAATGCATCTACGCACAGAGAATCACTCCTCAACACACAGATTCTTATATTCTCATATACAACTTCACCCAAACAAGTAAAAAAAAACACACACACACACACACACACACAAACACACACTGTACAGTACATAAACACAGCGCGGATTTACTGCAGACCACCAGTCATAAAACACAGACACCAGAGTTCATCATAGCCTGCTTAATGTTGCACCATTACCGTTAACGTGAGTTAGCCACATCTGGCGCGTAGCTGTAAACTCATTCCGCTGACCATAAAAATCTGATGAATCAAACCTGACACCTCGCTGGGTTTCATTTTATGTCATCAAGACATCTGGCTGCTTCTCGCACTGTCAACAACCACATTATAGAGCTATTTGTTACATCCTCATCTAATACAGTGACTGGATCAGCGGTTGCAACATGGTCAACATATTCATGGACTCTCTCTCATAGCTTCATGTTGAAGGCATATGCTGATTTTGACTGATTGTGAACTATCTGCAGGGCGACAGGGTCATTTAGCTGTTGGAAATCAATCCCTAACTGAAAGGTTTGATCATCACAAGAAACAATGCGGTCTGTCCTTGAGCATCCAGAGCCCCACATTTCATTCAGTAGACTACGCTGTCAAATAACAATAAGCACTCTTCTATATGTGTGATTAGACTTTCTGACCAAACGTTTCCAGGAGCTAACCCCAAGAACGGTTTCAGTTCCTAACAGTCCTCATGAAGATGAGGCAGATTTGACAAGTTAAAATATGCTTAAACAGGATAATGGCATTTCCTGAAAATACTGTCAACAAAAGGCCATTTCTTCTACACATTATTCTATACATTAATGAGAGGAATAAAGACAACACGTCCTCATACCTTAACGACTGAATAGGTCGTTGCCCGGGACTCCCGAAATGAGCCAGCACAACGAAGGTGGACCTTCATGAAGGCTGACCTTCGTCATACCAGACCTTCCTCTTCACGTTTTTGACATTGTGAAACTGTCACAGTTTGCTTAGGTTGAGGTGCCAAAACTTAACTCAAAACCAAACATAACTACTTGTAACTTAAAAAGGGGTCACTGGTGACTCTTGGTTCCACAGTGGACATGAACAGCGGTCTTCTGGGTGAAGGTCCTGTGTTTGTTTGACCCATCCAGGCACCCTACCTTCCTCCCAACATGGGCATTCTTTTCTCTTTACACTATGTCAGCTGACTTCCTCTCTTGCTCCCATAATTACTACGACAACCACATGTCACCGCCTGACAATAAACATAAATAAGGTTCGTATTAACCTTCTTGTACCGGTCGTTCTGGTGAGGACGGGCTCAAAAAAGGAATTGTGCACAACTGACAAACTATATCAGAAATGACTGGATGCACTTCATGGTTTACAATCATTTATGGTGATTTTCTTCAGACTAACCGGTAACTACTTGGCAATTTGTGCAAGTATGACATGTCAAAGCTTGTCTCTTATTAAAAATGTACCCAGCATATGTGTTGTTTGATACATAAATGGCATCTTACAGCTTTAGAGCAGCATGTTTATGACATGTTCAGAGTGCACATCTACTGTTCATTCCTGTTTCTGTCGTGTGCTGAAACGACTGATTCATGTGCTTTCATCCAAATGTAAAATTCACTCAAATGGTAACACCTGTGTAAGATAATTCATATTTATATAGTTATTGAACGGTGGACTTAGGTTATCACACTCATTTTATCTAACAGCGTCGATGAGCAGTCATCAGTCTCTAGTATCGTCTGCACGTGTGTGTGTGAGAGAGAGAGAGTCTCTATACATAATACATCGCTTGACCTTACAAGACAACAGATTTGACCTTTAACCTCTGAACTCTGACCTCTTTGATTAGAAAGTGGAGCAGGGATGCCCTAATGTCACGTGGGACACAAACACACAGTCCTCAACAGCACAGAACTTGGGAGTCTTCCACATGCATGAAATCGCATGCAGGTAATTTGTTTCAACTTTTTAGCTGTAATCTCTGGCTGCTATTACAAAACAAATAGCCACGTGACACACCACTGAGAATGGCTTTGTTCCAAGGCTGGATTTTCAGTTATTAGCGCTGTTAAGAATGTCAATGGGAACATAATTACGTGCAACCCTTTCTCATTCCCTGAGCATCAAATACAGATGCTTTATCATTAGCATCACTGTCTCATACAGATGCACATGGTACCCTTTAGCATCTGGAATAGCTGGTGAGTTTGTGTGTATATATGTTCAGAAATGTGTTTGTGTATTGTAACATGTGTATATGTGTGCGTGTGTGTGTTGGGGCTTCTTCTCTGATGCATATCGCAAGCTCATGTATCATTTACAGGCAAGTGAGACAGGGAACACACTGTGTTTATGACTCATGACGCTTACAGATGACAGCATTGTTGCTCCATCAGCCTGACCATATGTTACGACTAAGACGAACTCCATAACGGAGAAGCTTTACCCTGCATTCCCGCTGAGAGCAGCTCGCTCGATCCATCACTCTACTATGACTGATGGTGGGCGGGACCAGAGGCTCTGATGGCTCCGGAAGCCAACTTCAATAGACCCTTTACACAAACATGGCAGACGTATGTAAGAGTCTCACTTTCTGTAGTCTGATGACTGCACAAGTGTTTAATAAAAGTGGTGCAATCAAATGCTAACAGCGCTGGAGTCAGCTGTGTGTGTATGTACGCAGAAGGAGACATACTGTATATACATATTGCTCACACACACACACACACACACACACACTAAGCTCCCCGGTCATTCCGTTTGGCTCCTGATGTCTGTAGGATTAGGGAGCAGTCGGCCTGTCAGCACCTCTCCCACCAGGCGTTAAACAGACTGTGTGGAGGTGCCAACAGCTCTGTGCTACACCACACTCAACCTACTATACTGTAAAACAAAGAGCGTGACATACTGTTACTACTATAAAACGCTGGACTCCACTGTGAAACACAGCACAGGCCATTCTGTTATTATGGTGGAAATCACACAGGCTGTTACTATACTGTAAGACAGTCGTTCTCAGTGTAAACCAATCAATGAAGGGTCACAAGATAATTAAGGGAATAAGAAAGAAAAAATATATGTTACACAAAATAATGTATTCGCTTTTCTATCTTTCCCCCCCTGTGTAATAGTGGACACTTCAGGCTTCTAAACTCCTTAAAATGAAAAAATATGAGAAGGAAAAATCTTTGGTCAAACTTCTCCAAAGTTATGTCCACACTAATAAAAGCCAATACAGTTGGGAACATGACATAATACAGTATTACGCCCCTGTAAAACACTGACTCATTAATTTGTTCCCATTCTGTGAAAACAGGATGTAATTTACTATTATTTACTTCTTTCATTAAGACTCATGTGAGCAACGGTCCTTGTTTTCTGCATAAACTGAAGACCCAGCGTGGGCAGAATGCAGAGCTGAAATGGGAACCCATAGCCCAAAAATCCTGCAGGTTTTAGGACTTTAACAAACTCTTACCACTGTGAAATGAGAAGTAGTAAGTCAGGATTTCCCTTTATGGTCTTGAACTGGTGAAACATATTCAGCTTTGGAGAGCAAGTCTCATTCAATGACTGAGAACGCTGTTAAAACTCAACACATGATTTCCTGTTCCTGCACTGTGAAACACTATGCCATAAAACAACCTTTTTGCTTATGACCCCTTACAATTAATGTATTAGCAGTTCAACCAAAGGGTGATGTTTCTCTGTTCTGATCAGCCATCCAACAGCTGCCTCTATCATTTACTTCAGTGCTTTCTAGTCTGCAGTGAGGCTGTTGACTGGAAAGCACCATCTTCAGATGTTTTTGTTTTAATAGTAGAACATTCTTACACACGTTTAATCTGGATGTGGATCTGGATCATAGTGCACATAGTGAGAAACAATCATGCGATGCACATTGTGTTAAGAAATTCTGACGATCTTATGAGAAAGTTGTAACAATTTTTAAATATTAAACACAATGTGAACGCTTGTTGCATGTCAACTCTGCATGTCCTCACGCCTCCTTTCCACCTGTATCTATGTGTATGCATGTTCTTGCATATAAATATGCTCTGTATCCTCCTGTGTGTGTTAGTGTGTGTGTTTGTGTGTGTGTGTATGTGTGTGCTTGTGTGTGTGTGTGTGTGTGTGTGTGTGTGTGTTTGATTGATGTCGCTCCCATGGTGAGGAGTGGAGTGTGTGTCAGTCCCAGGTGTGTGTGAGAGCTCGTAAACAGTCCCTTTGATTGAGAGGCCGTGATGCCTGTTTGACAGGCGGCCTTGTGCTGCCAACAGGGCGCTGCATCGCCATAGTTACGCAGCATCATGTGGCCGTAGATACCCCGCACAGCCGTGAAAGAGAGCGAGGGAAGCTGCTGCAAACTGAAGGTGGAGTGACTGCATTAACTAGCTAATGAGGAGAAGGTCATGGAGGATTTCACCACCTCTACGTGATAAAAGATAATAATAAAACATGCTGTAAAAACATACCTGCTGATGAAAGATCACATTTTCAATAATTAAACTGTTCACTACAATGGATCACAAGATACTCCGGAGCCTGATACAATTCCTTCAGCTTCACAGTACAGTCAGGGTTCAAAATATACACCATTTCTTTACCGATATTTCAAAAGAAATTAATTTTTTTTTCTAAAAAATATCCACAAAACTAGAAATATATTTAAAAACCAACCATATAACACACAGAGCAAAAGGCTATGAAGCCCAAACTGTAGAGTGAAAGAGGAGTAGAAAAGGCAGGTACCTTCTTAGCTGACATCCCAAGGTATGAGTGGACATTACATCCCTAACATCTCTGCTCTATTTAAAGAAAAACACATTTCTTTTAAATGTGTGTTCAAGTCCTGCTCAGGTAAAGTTCGTTCGAAGCAGCATTATATATGTTTTATACGTAGAAAGTTCTCTCCTCCACCTTCAGCTGATCTGATGGGATCTTAGAGAACATGTACCACTCACTGTGCTGTCACTGTGTTGTTGGTTTTTGCCCAAATTCTAAAATGGGACATGATGGATAGTCGAAAAGAAACATGATGGGGAAAAAAAATGTCCCAAGCCATGCAGCAAAATCAATTTCTGAATATGTTTAATTTAAGAATCAAGCCATTCTGTTGCAGA
Organism: Chelmon rostratus; assembly: GCF_017976325.1. Taxonomy (NCBI): domain Eukaryota; kingdom Metazoa; phylum Chordata; class Actinopteri; order Chaetodontiformes; family Chaetodontidae; genus Chelmon; species Chelmon rostratus. Next base: position 13,372,478 of record NC_055660.1, on the reverse strand, counting down.
TCATGCTTCGTTTTATGTCTACAATGCAGGCTTTTAGCTGAAGTTAAAGGCTGTTTGTTAATGTGATGTATTTGTTTCATATTCTTTGATTTGATCAGATGTTCAGTTAAAATAAATGGATTAGGTTAGGTAGGAGTTTTATTAAAACCTACTCACTCATAATCAGCCAGGAAGCTTCATTCCGCATTTCACAGGTTCAATGCATGCACGAACACTAGAGCTGTGTCATGATACTGAGGCAAAGGCATGTTAGACCAGAGACATTAACTTTGAACTATAATCCTGACATTCAATGCCGTCTACTTACGCATTCCAACATATACAGTATATGCTGAGCGTGCACAAGCAATCATTAGCATGTGCATGTGTGTGCATGGTGACAGCATACAAGGCACAAGATAATCCTCACACATACGCTGTGTGGGCATGTTTACGTCCCTACAATATAGTCAATACGTGCGCGCACAGATGTATGTGCACAAGTATGCATATACAAGTACACCGTGTAAGGTACATGTATGCTATAGCTAAATGTAAGAATAACTCCAATTTTAAAGGAATTTTTCAGTTACATGATTGTGGCCATTTTGACTATGGGTCATTCAAACTTTGACCCAAATTTTAAAATATCGGGATTTTCCTTTAATGTTAATGTTAAATAAACTGTTCACATTGTGGGAATCAAATTTTTGTCCCCAATTAGGAGCTTAATCCTCCCAGTGAGTGAGTCCTCTACTGTCTGAACAGGTTTTTAGTGTGACGGATACAAGCATATACGCACGTATACTTGCAAACAGATAAAAAAAGATGAAGATAAAAAGATGTATAATGCCTATTTTCTGCAAGTGTCAATTATATCAGCAATGCTACCATGTTTCCATAATTGTGTGACTCATCTCTCTCTTCAAAGGCTAGAATAACACTCAGCTGACTTTTGCACATGGATCATAAATGTTCTGCTTCTATCACAGCCGTCATGAGGAAACCATCACAGACAACATGTGTCCGTCATAGTTTAGGAAAATGAACATTGTTCTTAAATTGACATTTGTAAATTTACAAAGGGCCAACTGGGTTTTACATCAAAAAGGTTTCAAAGGCCCACAGGTTGCTCTCCCAGATGACCGACAGGATCATGTGTTTTGTCAATCCAGGCCACTGCTGCACAGATGGAAACTATTAAATGTGGCGCAGTTTTCAAGGGTTCAAACAGTTCAAATGTCTCCAGCAACAAAATGATTTTGAGTGTGATGAAACCTAAAATTGAATGCTAGTACAAACACACACAGAGAGAGAGAGCACACGCTCTCAGACACTCACACCTCATTCCCAGAAACATATCTCCTGTCACACACACCTCGCTCGCTCTCAAACCCGCCGTGATGGAGATTAATAGCAGCATTTAGAGCCTGCTGAGCTCCACCTGTCAAGGCTGGGGCCCCCGGGGCAGCTCGGGTCTGTGCCTAGGAACGAGAGACTGTCCTGAGGCAAGATCCATCATGGAAGACCGCGACAGGCTGGATCTCTGGAGCCAGCCTCCACAGCTGGACCACCGACACGGGGCCATCCGTCCAGGATGACAGGCACACAGAGCGAATCCAACTGGAGCAGACTTGATAGCTGCTGGATGGAGGAGTGTGGGGAGCGAGGGGACGTGTGATGGCTGCATGGATATCAGGAGGCTCAAACGTGTGTGTGGTGTGTGTGTGTGTGTGTGTGTGTGTATACTTTCATACAAGTGCATGCCATTATGAGCACAAATATACCCATTTGGACAGTTTAATACTCTATGTGCACTTGATAAAGATAGTAGAGGTGTAGAATGGACTATTTCCAGGTATAATGTGATGTTCATCCTGTGTACTTTAATCTGTTTGGAACTGCAGCAATACAGTGTCTGTTTATTTGTCTGTGATGCTCTAAGTGTCACAGCCAATTTCAACGGTCCAGTTCAACCAGATTAGGTGCACAAAGATAAAGACAGTGCTGTAATCCAAAGCTGCCGTATTTAAACACTCGCCAGTCGTTACAAACTGCTGTTCGGCTGAACTTTGTTCAAACACACAGAACTTCATTTTAAAATCTAGTTGAGATCCTGAAGTATTCAGGAGTTTATAATTCATACAAAACGATGCACAAGAATATCTAAGATATTTGTATGCGATATATTGTATACAGTCATATACAATATCTTTAAATATTTGATCAAGATATAAAAATCATGAATCCTCAAACATCATACTTCTTCAATGAACACCTATAACAAGCTGATACATAAAATACTGTCAGACGGTGTGATATGAGATGAATTTCCCAACATTAAAGCGAACAAAGGGGAAGAAAATGCTAAAATATCCTAAGGTAAGATGTATTAACATTACAATAATGTTCCAGGAGCTGCATGGACACTAGACCGTCACTGAAATGTATCCTGCTTCTTGGACTTCTAAATTATACCTGAGTCTGATGTCACTAGTTTTTACAGGTATTTAGACATAAACCACCAAAGTGATTACACTTCATCGTGACATCCAGTCATTGACTGGACTCTTAATGTATTATTGCGCTTTGTGAGTGTTGACTAATATCAGTTGGATCTGACGGCAGCATTGTAATTACTGCATTTAAAGGTATTATGGTGTCATGTGAGGAAAACACACCAAGACATGTTGTTCAAAACAAAGTCTTTGATTTTCACGATTTTAAATAAGCTATTGAGTTGAAAATAATTTCTGTCGCCTTGTGAAGACGAGTCTCCTGGAGTTGGGTGGTTGCAGCACATTGACGGCTGAGGTTTGACAGCTGCCGTGACCTGTCAGTCACTTCTATTACAGTATCAACAACAGCACGCCCACGGAGCGCTGCTGGATGCTGACTGTTTGCCAGCCTCAGTGCAGAGGCAGAACAATGGCTCTTATTTCCTTACCCAGCACTCCTCCATCATGCACCATAAATAGCGTGTTACATCTTTTAGCATTTTTATGAAGGGACTATGGCTCTGACCTTTGCTCTCCTTTAAATTGATTGCTTGTGATGTGTGAGAATAATGCATTTTCTCTGTCGTTGTAAATGAAAGGTGAATGAAGTGATGGACGTCACCTCCAGATGTTCATTAATATGCCTTTCCATCATGACGGATGTTACTGTTTTGTAAGTTCATGATCTTACGGGCGACAATGACACAGAAGCATCACAGGTGCACACCGTCACTGTGTATAACATCGGTTCATCGAGTGTTCGGTTCTCAGGCGCGTTCTGCAGCCTGACACCGAAACCTAGTTCAGAGCAGAATCATCAACGTGGCTTCGTCTCGTCTGTTGGTGTTTCTTAGCACACAGTCGTTCCACTGGAAAATCAGGTTGTCTGATTATTCCTTTCCATCTTTAAGACGGCACACGTTGGCGTGTTGTTCGTGGTGGCTGTTTCACAGCATCTTATATAAGTTCTAATGCTACTTAGACTAGTTAGTCCTTATTTTTGACTCTCTTTTGATTTTTGTTCTGCTTAGAAATCTGAATTTCTTCTGACTTAAGCACAAGCCAACTTTAAAAACATCATCAGAATGGATGCATCTCATCATCTTATCTCAGACCAGTCTGTTACAAACTAAATGTTGTTTCCCATAATACACAATCAAAAGATATGATTCTCTTCACACCAAGTAATCTTCTCTAATTCTGAATTACTGCCACATGTGCATCAAACAGCCTTACAGCACTATAATGTATAATACATTACACAAATACATGAAATGCTCTCATTTTTAAACACACAAGCAAACTGTAATTGTTGTCATTCAAACTGCTTTATTTCTCCTTGAATGCCATGAAAACACAAAACTAGAGACGACATAAACAACAGCCAGGCGAAATCTCTGCTTCACTCACTCTTGCAGGTGTAATCTGAGCAAGAGACGGAGAGCCCGTCAGAACAGGACAAAATGAAAGGTAGTTAGGCCTATTTGTGTTTTAAATCGCAGGCTGTAATTTGAACAGCTTTGACAGAACTATCTCCTTAAATCATCATTTAATTTGTCTGTATTTTCCAGCATCACAATTGTTTGCTATCTGGCAGCCTGCAGATCCCAGGTCGCACATTATCAGACAAATTTTGACTAAATCGGCTCGTAATAATCACTTCCAATCCCATCATATCAAGCAATGAAGCCTCACATAAAGCACCAGTGTGTGATTTTTTTCTGCAATCAGATTACATGTAATTTGCTAGATATGACATCATATGATTTTTCTTTTCCCCAACCAGATTACTTCAGTAATCAGATTACATGTCATTTGTGCTCCCCATGCACTGAACTGCTAACTGGAGCTTTAGATAAAGAGGTGGTCTGCTTTTTTTTTTTCTTTGCATCAACAGATTATTTTTGTAATCTGATTCCATGTAATTAGTTACTCCCTCTCCTGGCGTATCACTGGCCGGAGCTTTAGATAAAGAGGCAGCGTGGAGAGGCTCTGTTGACGATCAGTGCTGCAAAGCTAACGGAGCTGATGGCTATTAGCATAATTAATGTCATCGCCGTAATGCACTCCAATTCTGAGACAGCGTGCCTTACACACACACACACACACACACTCAAACACACTTTGATTTGTGAAGAGGCCCAAGCATGAAAGCAGAAACGTAATCAAATCTGCAATATGTAACTCAAGGCTCAACGTGAAAATGTCATGTGTGATCTTTCCAGTTTTCGTGATGCCGACGTGTCGCCGTGCCGACAGAGCCGCAACAGTCAGTCAGTCACTGTATCTGCAGATCACGTACATCGTGTCCCGAGCATTAAAATAAAAGCATACACTGTGACGTATTATGTTAAAAGCCGGGGCAAGATAGGTTAGATAGAACGTAGGCCTGTGTGTTAAAGATAGCACAGGATGCCTGAGGGGGTGTGACAGAAAACCAGGGCTGCCTGCTCTTTCTCTCTCTTGTTCTTTTTTTCTCCCTCTTTTCTCTCTTTCTCAACACCTCCCAATTCCTCTCTTCCTCTCTCTTCCTCGTCTCTGCACCACGCAGCTATGAAGCAACTGTAGCTCTGAAGGCGAAGCACACAGAGCGAGCTGGATCTCTCTCAGATTCCTCTCTGCTCTTAACCATTTCAAATCTCCAGTGCCAAGGACACCGAGTGAGCTTAGAGTGTGAAAAGTAAAGCCACTTAGCGAGGAAAATAAGCATATCACATGGAGTGAGTTGGCGTGGCTGCATTCACATCGACAAATGTGTTGGTGATTTGACACAATTTTGCGACTTCTGCCAAGATTTAATGTTTTCTGTCTTGCAAAGTAAACACATTTTGTCCTTAAACTCACAACAAACCAGTGTCTAAGTAGCTCCAAACTTGCAGCCATGAATTTATTCCCATGACCTTGTCTTTAATATGATTACATAATCAGGTCACATGGTTGCAGGTAGCTCTCATCACACCTGCACAGAATTAGCAAAGTTCATCTTGAAATAAAACCTGCCGATCATTGAGAAGAGTGACTGACCCAGAACAAGCGCTCAACTCCTTTCTCATGGACATTTGATCATCTTACATCTGTTTCTTTCCGGGTGATGAGTGACCTGATAAAGGAGCCTGACATCCAGCAGTCGCCTCCCTTTTCCTTGCCATCTTTGCAGGCAGGTTATGTCTGCAGCCAGCATTAGCATCTCACTGCCAGTGGGGGTATTCTCGTACCCGATTGGTTGGCTCTTTGCATTTCTCCTTTCATTTACACACCTTTTCTCCTGCGGGCTGGCATAAGTAACCAGTTAGGGGCTCGTGTTAGTTCAGGTCTGATACTGTGACAACTACTTTTCTTGCAGTTTATTACCAGCCAGCCTTGCTAATGTGTCCTCAACCTCTTACAATAGCTGTGCTGACAGGTGAGTGCTAAGAGTGTTTCCCACTCCAGGCCAAAAAGAGCCTGTTGCTTGTCTTTTGTGATTATCTTCACTGTGTCTGCATCCAGAATTCAGAGAACCTTATATAACCTATATTTCTAAGTCTTGTTTAACCCACAGTTAAAAAAAAAAAGCTTCTGCTTTTGTGCTACGCCAGTTTACACGTCATACTGTTCTTACATGCCTGAGTAAATACAATCATCTACACATGTGCGTCAGGCTTGATTTCTTTTTGGACATTCTGGAGAGTTTGCGCCGCTCACAGATGTGCAGCTGCATAAACCATCACGCTCTAACTTTGTGTAGCTCTGAGCCTTGTTGCAGGCAGGCTGCAGGGTTTGCCACAGGCTGCGGGACATAACAGTAAAAAGCTTGGACGCCATTTTCTTCTCTTTCGCTTAGACAAAGGAGTGGCCAGGATATCACTGTCTCAGCCCTACGATCCCAACGTCTGACCTTTTCGTTCCATGGAGGGTCAGTTGGTTAGCGATGTAGCCACGGGCAAAGCTCGACAAAGCTTGAGAAGCATCAATAAAAATGTAAAATTGATGGAAACAAATGTGACCAGGTATGATGTGTTCCCGTCTGTAGGATGACATCAAAGCTAAGTATGTTGTGTCTGTGTGACCTCTAACCCAAACCGACCAAATGGAAGCAACATTATTAGCTAATAAAAATGCATTGCATATGCATGGGCAAATAATAGCATATATTTGTGCAGATTTAGCTGGATAAAGAAGAGAAGTACAACACACGTGTTTCAATCTGTTTAACAGTGGTAGCCTCTGCAGCAGAATAAAGATGCAGCAAAGGAAGGAAAACAAGATTTAGTGCTAGAAAGCTGAGATCTGTAAAAAAAAATGTATCTTTAGTATTATTTATTTATTACTATTTAAGCATCTCTGTGTTGTGATATCTGCCGTTAGCTGCAGGAGACCACCTGGAAAGGAACGGCTTAACCTGCTGTGAGCCAGACACAAGTAAAGAAAACATTAGCTAAAAGTTAGTGAGGTATAATGGAGAGCTGAGGCGTGAAACAGCAGGTGATTATGCAAAACCATCAGCTGAGATCGTGGCACGACTTCAGAGTTCAACCCCAACCTCTGACTCTTCATGATCGGCATTTTTGCTTGACTTAAAATGCAAGATTTCATTTTGAGATGAGTGACCTGACATTACATTGACACTAATTCTTCCGGATTAAGATTCAGAAATGAAATGTCATATGCTTTGCTCATTTTTCTGTAATGTCAGATCAGGAAATTTAGTTTGCATGTTGTAAAGAGCTTAGTGTTCCATTACACCTCTCTGCTCCTGCATGAGGTTAAGAACGAACCAGCTGCAGTGCTGATGTAGAATCAGTGAAGATTAGTGCATAGGGACCTCTGCTATACATGCCACTAGAGTTAAATGATTGCTCATTAAGTGAAGTGAGGACCTTGTTAACAGTTCGTCTTATGATAGATTTGTGTTACAATGGGGCCTTGTGACAACAGATAAACAGCTGTGTGACAGGATCAGGCTGCATGGCTCAACCAAAGTGACAAATGTGAGGTCACAATAACAGAGAGTCACGTCACAGCGTCAACAATGTAGCTGGTTTGCATGAGTGCACACAGTCACACACACACACACACACACACTCACACACAGTACATGAGCAATAGCTAGGTGCTTATCATGACAAACATCAACCTATAGGAAGAGTTTTGACTCAGCCATGTCATTAATTACCATGTTGATGTTCCTTACACTGTATTTACAAATCCCAAAATGGCAATCAGAAGCTACCGCATACCCTGAACGCAGCATTAGTGCACCGTGCACATGTAAAAATGTTTGCACAAAGTTGGAAACTTGGTAAAACTTTTTTTTTTTTAAAGTGCAGTTAGGTGGGTCAAACTAGACATTTTTTCCTCTCTGTCCTCCCTTCTCTCATAAACCCACATTTATAACAACGAACAGCTGCTATTCTCGCAGCAGTCACTAAAGACGACCAACTTAATCATGGGAGAAATACCACAAATGCAGTGAAACTATGTCATCAGCACAGTGACTTTGTTCTGTGAGTAAGGTATTGGGCACGTGCATGACAGTAGACAAGTCAGGATGAAGAAGGATCACACAGGCATGGTCTAAATATGTGTGCCCAGACCCTCTGCAGCAAGTGTGTGTGTATGCGTGCCCGCGCTTGCATTGCTGCAGCAAACTTTAAAACTCCAGGTGTGTTTAGTCGTCATTTAGCATTCAGGCTGGCTGGAGTTAGAGACAGGTTAAGGACGTTCACGGGTTTTTAGACGCAGTTGTTGAGATTAGGAGTGGGACAGGCTCAGATCACAGAGGTTTTAAAATCCTACCTCACGTTTTTCTTCTGCATGAATGCAAATGCACTCACGCTACAACACATAACATTGCATCACACACACGACGTGATGCTAAGACTTTGCTCTTTCTTTCACATCCACTTTCATGTGTCTCTGTCTCTCACATGCCTAAACCCAACACCTTTATTCTAGGGGAAAAAGCAGTTTATGCAACATTTAAAGCAGATTTTTCTCCATCTCAGCTCCCAAACCAATCTGTGTAGCAGCTTCTTTACAGTCACCGGTTCAAACACAGCAATGCAGCCGTCTAGATTTTAACTCAAAAAGCTCAAACGGGTTGTGAATTTTTGGTACAAGCCCACAGAGTTGAAGGAGGACGATGTCCAGATGGTGGTTCTGACCTTCAGCACTAACTAACACAACTATGTGAGTGTTTTGGGTGTCAGTAATCCTTCTCCCCTCTTGTAGTGGATCTATGTGGATCGATTTCTCAATGTCTCAAAACTTATGTTCTTTGTTGGATGCAAAAACACATTCCAATGCTAAGTCCAACCTCTTATGATGGTTCAACAAACAGCATATCCAGAAAAATCCGAGTATGTGACACCAGTGAGTGCCCATCTGTCACATATACAGCAGTCAAGATGCAACAAAGAGGCAATTTGGACACAGAAGATGGTAAGATAACCATCTGCATCGGCCAAATCAAGCTGCTAAAGCTTTGGTTGAACTTTGAAAGACATGGACTTACATGGAATAAGGGTTGCAAACTTGCACAGGCTAGCTAACACCTCAAAGATAGTATGAAGAGGAGGACGGATTACTGAGAAAAAACACAGCCTACATAGACATGATCAAAGAATATGAAATTAAGCCTTAAATATCTTCATTGGACTCTAAACAGAGACTGCTTGAGACATCTGGAATTTTTGGTTTACCAGCCTGTCATGAAGCTAACCATGTTAAGTTTGACATATCGAAAACGACAACAGCTACAGGTTTATAGCGGGACTGGTGGCCGCATGAGTCAGCCTTACTGGACCATGTGTGTCCTTCAAGGTCCGGTGTGGCAGTTAAGATTACTGAGCCGAGCTGCTCTCTGCTGCTGCTCAATTAAAAACCCCAATCTGCACACCGGCCACGACAGACCCCAATCGACGAACCAAACCCTGGACAAGAGAGCAAACAAACGCCATTTGTTGGTCACTTCATCCAAATCACCTGCTATGCAGAAGCTGCATCCAGGACTCAACATTGCAACACTTGGTTAAGTCTTCCTGCACTTCAGCGAATGGAAGGAAGTGAAGAACGCTGCATTTTTAGAATTAAAGGTGCATCATAATGAAAAGAATGACGACCTGTAATACTTGGGAAATAAGGATATGATCTCACAGATTGCTAGATAGATAGATTGATAGATGGATAGAAAGTGAGCGCAGAGGTGTGCGTGTAGGTTAAAGAGAACATTTTCATGAGTGGAAATGCGCAGTACATACTAAATAGTGTGGGCATGTGAGCGTACGTGTAGGCATGTGAGTGGAAATGCAGGGCTGTGTATATGTGTGTGTGTGGGCACGCAGGAATCGATGTGCCTGTGCCGTTGGTGTATCTGTGCATGTATATATGGCTTCTTCAGTGCATCTCCAGCTCACCTTCCAGGCAGCAGGTCCTCCAGAGGCCCGAGTGCGTCATCACCTCCTCGTTCTTCTTGCTGGTCTCGTTCTCGTTGGTGCTCTTGATCTTGCAGACGCCGCGCGAGTACAGCCAGTAGTCTGTCCCCACGGCGATGGTCATAAGGCTGAAGGCGGCGAAGGCCCCTACCGTGGTCAGCAGCATCTGAACTCCGCGGTCAAACACGCCCATGTTGCCGCATTCCACGAAAGGGGGGCCCCCTTTCCTCTTGATGTACAGGAAGTAAATATTTGTGAGTTTGCGTCGCCACGCCAGCTCGGAAAGCGGGGGGTGGGCGGTGTCGGGCGGACGACGGTAGCGGGGGGCCGCTGGGGGGGCGGGGGAATTCGGGGAGCTCGGGGGAAATCGTATGGTTGGTTTTGGGGTGGGACAGCAAACAGGTGAGAATTAAGATGAGGGTGAGGGTTTTGGGGGGGAGGATTGGAGGCTGTTTGGCCCAACAGACGGGTCAAACAGACTTTGGCAAGGATGACAGAAGCCTCGGCTACAGAGGTTTCTAAATTCTAGTCCTCAAGTGACAGTAAGTTGCCCTGCTCTGGAAAAAAAATGTTGACCTAAAAACACAGGCTTCTAGCAGATTCCACAAGAGACCTGGTCTGGGATCTAGGCCTACTTTGTTGAGTTGGAAGGCCTCTAAATGTCAAACTCTGAAAAGGCAGAGATAATGAGAAGATGGAGGATTTTGCTCTGTTTCTCTGTGTTCGTCTCAGGCCTCAATTTGGCTTTCTGAGCTGACTAAAGCAGTTGCATGTATTACAATCCTCACAGCTTCAACGGTGATGCATGGAGTATGTGCATGTAGCGCTTGATTTTTTTTTTCCCCCACATAGGCCGTCACACACAGCCTACACTGTCATCCTCTGGCTCACACACAAGCAGACACATGCACACTCGCTCACAGAGCCAAACTTTCGCTCGCACACACCTGTACACGGACGAGCACACGCATGCACGCAGTGTGAATTAATTCATACTGAACAGGGATGAAGAAACACTGGGGTGTGGGGGTGGAGGGTGGTTAAGACTAACACAGTTGGCGGCCTGATTTCTTTAAAATGGCCCCAAAAAAAAGGCAAAAGCAGAGACCTCCGACAGATGATGACACAATTCAGGATGAGATCTGACTACCTTGATGTTACCCAGTGGATCAGTGAATTATGGAGGCTCATCTCAGGCATTTCTGAAGAATCAGGCTATCACATGTATTCTGTGGGAAGAGGGTGACGGGAGACAGGCAAGACAGACAGGCAGGGCCCAAAATATGTTGAAAAAAAAATAAGGATTGGATGTGCCGAAAGAAATGAGAGAAGAAATTCAAACCAGCAGAATCAAGCGCTCCCCCAAAATCAAGGACAGAATGATAAACAATGCCAAATAATCAGCCGGTACCATGACTGCCATGAAAACCAGCCATTCCTTAAGAGATGATGGAAAATAAACCAACCAGGGACGATCAACCCCTCTCTCCAAATAAAAAAAAAATCAAGCCAAAAAGAGGAGGAAAAAATATCAAGTTATGAAAATCAAACGACAGCCTGCTTAGTTTTCCTTTTTCCTAAAATTCTGATCCCCAGTTTCCATATGTGGTCCCTAGACCTTTCTCCGGCGACAGTGGAAATCTGCTATAGGGGGATACAGGCAGCGGTACCGACGGCACACCGCGGAGAGAGAGGCGCATCCAGGCGGAGAGGCCGAGCATCACCGGTCATGCAGCCGGTCGCAGGAATGAGGAGGACACGGAGGGATGGACGAAGCTTCCCGGAGCGTCAGAGCCTCTTCCTCCCGCATCCAAACGATCCTACACGGTTATATGACGGCCAGCCGGAGCACAGCGAGCGCACATACACACACAGCCGTTCACTGTCATCACATAAATATCATCAGGAATCATTAAAAGCAATGATTATTTTGGCAAGGCTGTCAGGCGTGGGGGATATGTGCGCAAAAAATATAAAATTTCAAGTCGAGCAACACATCAATCCTTGGTTTCCTCGTTTTTCTTCTTCGCAGAGCTGAGATAGAAGTGGAGAGAGGAGAGGAGGAGGAGGGGGTGGATGATGGTTAGAAGCAGAGGATGAAAAAAAATCGACACAACCGGAGAGCGGGGAAGAGAGAGAGAGAGAGAGAGAGAGAGAGAGAGAGAGAGAGAGAGAGAGAGATGTTCCGTGCGCAGCAGCAGCAGCACTTTACGCAAAAACAAGCGCACTGCAAAAAATGTCCATTTCAACAAGTCAGTTCAGCTGATGCTGAATCGCAGGATTTCATTTTCTGGACAAAAAAAGCACGTGTGGCCTGCTGGTGGGAAAATCACGTGCTCCTTCAACTTGTTTGTAGAATTATTTCCTTCACAGTCATTTTTCTTGAAATTAAGGCAGAGCTATAGGCAACTTTATTTATACAGCACCTTGCAAATACAGAGGCTAATTGAGTACATTACATAGGATAAAGAAATGCATTTAAAAAACAAATTAAATCAATTAAAACAGAATAGGATAAGACTAAAAATGAATACAAAGAGACAAAAATAACCAGGATGTGAAATACAGTTTTATTGTAGTTGTAGTGCCATAATAAGCCATTTCTATTAGACAAAAATCAGCAAATCAAGACCTAATCTTGTCCCCAGAACATGCCCTATTTCCGCTGTATTTAGTGTCTGATTACATACTTCTTTCAAGGAAACCAAGGAACTTGTAAAACAAAAAATTAGCATTTTATTTTATTTTACAAGGTCTTCATACCAGGAACAAAAGTCTGGTGGAGACATATAATCTATTTATTCATTTTAATTGATCTAGAATTTCTCAAATTTAAACTTGTAGAGTCTAAACATACTAAAATAAGCCCCCAGATTAATGCCCATGTGTATGTTTTCAACCCCTGAAAGTCCCATCAGCATGCAGAGGCTTTGGCCTGGATGGTGGCAACGGCCCTGTTAAAATAAGACCTGAATGTAGAGCGAATAGCTGGAGAAGACAGATATTTTTTGCAGTGCGGTTGCCCTAAATTGCTTACATTTTTCAGGCTAGATGGTATATAAAAAAATTCATTAGGGAGCAGGTGTGACTAATACTTAAAAACATGTAAATCGAGTTCCAATCCCTGGCTGCCATTTTTCTGCCCTGATAAAGTGTCCCGGAGCAAGGCACCACCCCATGACCTCCGACCCCTGACCTCTCCACAGCAGACGGGTCGAGAAAAAAGACAATTCTCTGACAGGGATCAATAAGGTGTCACGTTATTATCATGAGCAGGTTATTATTTTCCCACAGACTGACGTGTATTTTAATTTCCCTGCGAGGGGAGATATGAGACACGAGTGATGAAGGGGGCGAGCGGTGGGTGTAAAACACCTGACTGAGCGGTTAAGGGCTTGGATGGGTTCAGCAGAAATAGATGGGGTAAAGCTCAGTGATCCATGCTGTGTATGTTTGACTCTGTCATATGTTTCACATCCCCTCGCCTCACAGAGAAGACAGTGACTCTGATACTGTCGCAACCAATGAACTAAACGTCATCTTATATTTAGACTTATGCTCCAGAGCATGCATTAAAAATAACTAATTTTAAAGGTAATATATGCTTTGAGTGCCCAAATATTGCAAGTATGAATGCTAACATATATGAATGCAAGTGGAGGACAACAGAAATCTGAATGAATGTACCTACACATGTGGCAGTATCATTTAAGTATATTTGTATTTATAATGAATTAATTACATTAAATAAATTTTGAAGTTTGTGTAAAAAAAAGAAAATTTTGTGTTTTCATTTGTTTGTTTGTGTTTTTAGCAGTCACATCCTGGTCGTCCTCACGGTGCGCCACGGTTACCGCTGCCTCTTCGTGGTGCTGAGGTGGACAGCTCCCTCACTGGATCCAGAAGCACGGCAACTGTCTCCCTCTTGTGATAGGCTGCTCTGTAGCCACATGGTATTTTCGTGGGGATTGCCAGGGATACAGACACAGATGCACACACATAAACGCACAGCTACTGAGCACAGCAGGCTGGCCTTGAGGTTAACTGTTTATGTTTAGAGGCAAAGATGGCTGGAGCTACATTTCTGTCTGTTGTTGCTGAGGGTGGTTTGATGTTCACGAAGGCATCAGGTTAATGTCTTAGTTGTTCGCTACTGTTGTTGCTTCTCTAATTGGCCAGGTGTCGCTTGAAAATGGGATATTTAATCTAAAAAATTAGGCACTGACAAGGTTAAATAAAGGATAAATAAAAAGTGTTGGAGTAATTTGAGCAAATATCAGCGGGACACGCTTTGCTGTGATCTACCTTCAAGATTCAAGATTCAAGAGTCTTTATTGTCATTGAGCATGTCAATGAAATTTTCATTGCAACCCCCATGTTAGGAACAGATAGTAAGAAAGATAAGAAGACTAGAAAGAATAAAATTAAGATGACTACATTAAAATAAAATAAACCAACATGCAATAAAAATATTCGTAAAGCAATTAAAAATATAACAGAATGAAAATATACTAAGGCAATAAAATATACTAAACAATAAACAATAAAATATGGAAGTGAAATGTGCAAACAGAATAAAATATACAAGCAGAATAAAATATACACAGTGAAATATATACAGTGAAATGTACCGACAGAATAAAATATACCAGTGGACAATAAAATATGCCAATGAAAATGAAATGTGCCAATATACTAAAATGTATATAATTTAGTTAAGTATATGTGTGTACCTAAAAGTTAAGTACACAGAAGGTGCAGGTGGAGGTGGAGGTGTAGGTGTAAAAGTGTGCAGTGGTTCACAGTTCTCACAGTCTCTCACTGCAGTGAGGGGCTGCTGGGGGTGATAGCTCTAACAGCTCTGGGGAAGAAGCTGTCCCTCTGTCTGTTATTGGTGGTGCGGATGTTCCTGTACCGCTTTCCTGATGGAAGCGGTACAAACAGTCTGTGGCCCGGATGGCTGGGGTCCTGGCCTTCATATATAGAGTCAAGGTCAGGAAGGGGGCAGCCCACGATGCCCTGTGCAGTTTTGACCACCCGTGCCAGTTGTTTCCTCTCCTGTGCCGTACAGCTGCCATACCACACTGTCACACTGACGCAGGGGATGCTTTCAATTGTGGCCCTGTAGAAATTGACGAGCAACCGAGAGGAGAGTACAGCTCGTTTCAGTTTCCTGAGGAAGAAGAGCCTTTGTTGTGCCTTCTTCACCAGGCGGGAGGTGTTCATGGACCAGGAGAGGTCAGATGTGATGTGGAGGCCCAGGAACCTGATGTTGTCCACACGCTCCACCACTTCTCCGTCCATGAGGAGGGGGGCGTGATCCGTCTTCCTGGACCTCCTGAAATCCACAATGACCTCCTTGGTCTTCCCTGTGTTCAGCACCAGGTTGTTGGCTGAACACCACTGGGTGAGCTGGCGTATCTCCTCTCTGTAATGGGTCTCGTTGTTATCTGAGATGAGACCCACTACTGTAGTGTCGTCCGCAAACTTCACGACTGTGTTGGCCGGTCAAGTACAGATCATCTCTTTCACAGGAATCACAAAGTAAATAGAGGAGAGGAAAATGTCGCATTCCAACGTGAGTAGATCAGTTTGTTTTGCCCTATTTGCCCATGCCAAATCTTTGTGATACGCACATTTAAACAGCAGGAAGCTCCAATCACAAATTAAGACTGAAATGCCAAACCAGCTCTGAACCAGTTGTGAGTAAGTCAGTCTTTAAGAGCTCATTTTTCATTTGGCTCCCCTTTATATATCAAAACCAGTTGATTTAATAAACACTAGCTAAAATAACATCAGAGCTTAACTATGCTTTCTTGCAAAAGAAAAAAAAAGGGAAAACACAAGTTATTTAGTTAAATGTGTCCTCCAGCAATTTTGCATTGCACTGTTGAAAAGTTAGGGGACTCACAAGAGACATATTTAACAAAGAATGGTCAAGTTTGAAGCAGCAGATGCAGAGTTGTCTGAATTTTTAGTCCTTAGCATCTCCAAAAATACTGGATTCTACATATCCCACAAAGCAACTTGAGAGATCATTCATTTGATCCTCTCCTACCCGCTCCTTTCCAACGCCACACCTCCAGTTTGTGACGCAGGATTATAAAGTCTCAAGCCCAAGCTGAGATAAGAAATAAACTCAGCAGGCCAACCCTTTGACCCGTTAAACATACATGTGCTAGATCGCAATCTAAGTAAAGGGAAAGAATATTTCGAACAAAACAAGCTGGTGCTGTGCTTGCGTTTACCATCTACATGATCGTGACTGCAGAGTCAAATCCTAATCTAAACGGGACGTTTACATGCTGGCACCAAGCGACGATTCTTTTAGATAAGATGAGTTCTGACGTTTCAGACGCATGGAGCTCACTTCCTACACATATAGCAGCAATGTAGCCGTGGGCTATGCAGTACAAAGGCTAACTCACAGAGGAGGTGCGATTCCTGCACAGCATTTCATGATTTCTAGGTACCAAAGTTAAGATTTTTCACAGTTATCTCTCGCTGCCATTTGCAGCCTCTGATATGCAAAGTTGCTCACTACACCTTTTAGATACAAGGCTGCTGGTGCTGCTGGCCTGAAATAGCAATTCAGGAGCCTCAGAGTGAATGCATTAACGAAGAAGCTAAGCGGTAGCAACCGGTTCAGCCGGCTAGTTCATCCATACGTGTTTCAGATGATGCCAGAGACATTACTGGTGTACTGCTGAAGAAACTCGGAACAAAAGATTTTTGACATTGTTCTAGCACTTTAAATTACACTTAGTTGGCTGTTGGGGATGCTGTAATTAAATGTCAAAATGTCAAACTTTAAAAGGCCATACAGAACTGCTGCAGCAGTAGTCTGATCTGGATGTAATGAAGGAGGATCTGTCTTGTCACCGACTGGCCTACAGCTGCCTGCACCATTTGCGGGTGATGACATGCATAGTGGACTTTCGTTAATGTCCTGGTCCCCGCATGTGCGCACGCATGCTCCTGTCACTGCACAGCTGTATTAGATTATTGAAATGAAACAGATATTTATCAACCTTATAAATTAAGGGTAAAGACCTGCGTCTGCAAAGGAACGTAGATTTGACAGAATACTTTGACATTTTGGATTATGGGCGTATTCGCTCTCTTGCCAAGAAAGTTAATACAAGCAGATGGATACAACCCTGTGCTAAATGTGAGGCTATAGCGAGGTTAGCTTAGCTTAGTAAAATTGCTTAGGTTTTAGCAACAAAACTACTTGGTTAGGTTTATGAAAATATCATGGGTTGCAAGAAGAATCTTACTGTTACATATGTGATATGACTTTAGCACACTAACATGGGTCAAGACTGACTTTCAGTTTCACACATGACATGAACAGCGGCCTCCTGGGTGAAAGTTCTGTGTTTGTTTGACCCATCCACCCCACCTTTAACTCTCTTTACTGACTTCCTCGTTTGCTCCCGTCAAAGTTATTGCATTGATGCTCTAAATCACACTAACTGACATGTTATATGTTGTTTGTATAATCTGTATAAAACAGGGGTTGTGATTATTTCTTGGCTGGTCATAGTGTCTTTCTGGTTTCCTGGCAACCTCATGGTGATGACAAGACTCCAGAAAGTCACTGCATAATTCCACTTTGGTTATGTTATGGATTGATTAGTGTTAATTAGTGATCTTTAGAGGTCCTGGTGTTTTTTTTAGTTCTGTGACGTAGCCCGGCTAACTGTTTCCCCTTGTTCCCAGTCGTTGTGGTCAGCTCAGCTAACCGGCTGCTGGCTTCGTACTGGTATAGATTTCCTCATTAAGTGTCATTTAGTTCCTCTGTCATTTTTTAGTGCCATTACAATATGCTGCATGCAATCAACTGTGGGAGAGTCTTGTCTGTTCAAAGGGATGATCAAGTGTGCAAAAAATGTTGGGATTTGTTCAGCGAGGGTATTTAAGTGCTCCAAAAAGGTACAGTGAGGTATTATGATATTGCTCTATCAATCATTCTGAAAGAACAGGTTTAACTTCTTTCAAATGAGCGTTACCTCATTCAGTGACGCAAATCCTTTAGCCTAATAACATTTCATACACTGAGTGAATAACAATTACGGTGACAAAACCAAATCTGAAGATTCTGGAAAGACACACGGCGTGATGAATATGAGCCATTTCCAAATGAAAGATACAAAAGATTTCCAAAGAAGAGGAGACGCTGCAGATAGATAGAGTGGGAGGAAGAAAGTGAGAGGAAAGAGATAGAGAGGGAGAGAAACAGAGCCGTAGAGAAGAACAGAGAGGCAGAGAGTGAACAGTCTGCCATGTTGGCCGCCCTCCCTCCTCCTCCTCTGGGGTCTAGAGGACATGTTTAACATTCTACTCTACTCCTCCTCCTCTCCTCTCATCCAGCCACAGCCTCAAGTCCCTGCTGCACCCTGGTTGCTGATGGCCAGAGACGAGAGGAGAGGCATAGAAAATCCCTTAATCATGACCAGCACGCCGTTGCTGCTGCATTGTTGCTGCTGTGTGCTCGTCGCTGCACAAGCGAAGTGCCGACGACACGCGTGCAGTTTGTCTGTTGTTTTAACGTTTCCAGCGTTTACATCGAAAAAGGTCATGTTGCAACAGATTCTATGCAGCACCAAATATCCATTGAAACTTTTTTCAATCTTGTGTATATCTGCTCATTTGATCAAAACTTTTATAATTTTCAGGATCCGCTCTTATTCATTGTTGTGTTTCTGAGGATGCATTTATGCTGTAAGAGCCATCTTTTTCTTTACTCACTCTTCAAAGGTCCTTTTTACAAATTTGAATTGCCTCTGTGATTTATCTCATACAGCATAGCCTATTTAAGGTTTGTGTGCCTTATGGTGATACTCTGATACCATATGAAGCTGACCACAATTATAATTGATCAAGTTAGGAAGCCTGTTAATAAATATCCATAAACATCTGAATGTTCAACTTCTGGACAATGTTTAACTTGTAAAACTCAGTGGATATGGACACTTTTTTCCCCCGCAAGACCTGGTTGCACCAGAAAGTGGCGATGAGCTAAATTCTGACAAGTCTTGTCGCAATCATGAGCACCATAAGCTAGCAATTCTGCACATTCCCCCTTCTGTAGAGCGTTGTAGCATTTTCCAGCCCGATGGTTAGGTTCACTCTCACTGCTTTCATCATCCGACAATGTTAGCGACGAGCCGGTGGAACATTTTGCCGTCAAAGAGCCAGATATTTCCTTTGGGAGTGGTGGAGACCAAAACTGAGCTACAGGGAGAGTGGATATGGGACCTACTGTGTGAAAAGACAACTGTAATGGAGATAACATCAATTATTTAATTAATTTAATTACAGCTGCAAATATTAACTTCATCTTTTGTGGACTGTCCCTTGAAGATGGTTAGTGCTAATTAGCGTGTCACAGTTCAGTCGAACTTGATGCAAATGTCACAGTAATGTATCTCGATTCAGCTCAAAAGAATTGAATTCAATAGTTTTAGCCGTGTTGTGTGTCTCTGCTCCTTTCTTAGCATTTGTGCAAGAATGAGTGTGAGAGTGTGCACAAGGTGGATGCATAAGCATGTGCGCTGCATTTAGATTTGAAAATACTATTGTAATTGGTGTGGATCTATAAGTATTTCAGACACAATGTGACACTGAAACAGAACTCAGCGACAGATACAAGAGTCCTATTTGTGCATGTCTAATTTAGGCTAACGTGGCTCCACTCTCTACTTTGCTCTCCTTTCTCGCTTTATTTTTCCTTTTTAGCTTCATAATTCTCATCTCTCTGTCTCTGTCACACTCCCAAGCTCTTTTTCTATCCTCCCTTCCTCTCTTTCTTCCCTCTTCCCCTCTCTTCTCTGTCTCCCCCTCGTTGCCCGAGGGCGAGCCAGGGTGTCCTGTTCCTCTCGCTCTCATCGCGAGCTTCCAGTCTGCATGAATGACTCTGCGTTACCTGCTGCAACCTGGCCTACTTCGAAAGTTCCTCCTCTGCTCTGCTCCAGCGCCACCAGCAAAGTCACAGCCAGACAGAAAGAGGTGGTGTGCTGGTGAATTAGCAATGTGGAGGGAGAAGGAGAGCAGATAAGAGAGGAGCAAAGAAAGAAAAGTGTGCAGCTTTGAATATATTTTTAAGAGCACTTCATGCTGCATTCACATTGTGGCAGAACTCCACAGAGGACAAACTGGTTTATTCATTTTTTGTCAGTGGGAGAACAATGGAAAATTTCCTGCCAGTGCTGATGTAAAGGGGTCCATGCTTTTTAAAAAAAATCTTCTGCTGTAGTGATGAAGCAAAGTGGGACATTGAAAAGCCTTTCGGAATGGATGCAGTAACACGTGTCTGTTCATATTGTCGCCAGCTTTTCCTGAGAGTTAACAGTGGACGATAAGACACAAAGTGAAATTTCGTTCTGGTTGTGTTGTTCCACTTGTAAGATTTGCTGCTTTTAAGGAAACATTTAAAGTCAAATCATTCAAATAAATCATGTCAATGTTCTTTTTTTAGATATAACTATAATTACCCTCAACTAATTAAACAACAGGCAGCCTGTACACTGAATTAAAATGGGTCGGAGTTGTGCTGAATTCTGTGTTGCACAAAACTGGAATTCCCATTATTTTGCGATCTTACAGTATACTTACATTTACATGCTGCAGCTTCATTCTAAGTCCACTTTATTCCATTTCGGTCTTACCATTAGCTGACCCCGTCAGAATACATTTTTACTGTTATCAAAAGCTGTTACCAGAGGGGTAAACAGCAACATGCACACAGTACTCACAAACATGGAGTTCGAGAAATATGGTCGTTGTTGAAGAGCAAAAAATGCTATGCTTGAGCTTCAGTTATTCAGTTATATCTGTTTATTAGTGAATACGCAAAGCTCTTTAAAGAGCAATTTCATCCACACACAGAAATAAAATTGGTCCAACTACCTGTGCTGCTGCAGGTATCAGTTTAGAAAGACACAAATAGTGGTATGGTCAGTGTTTGGTTCAGCTGGTCATAACTAAAGAGATGGTAGGTATTTTTTTTTTTTTTTTGGGTCAAATGGTTTTGACCTGACCTCATTTCAGCATTAATTTGCATGAAATAAATAATACATCCACTCTCTACCCCCAGTATTTGTAGAAGGGTTGTGAATTCTAAAAAGCAAAAATAAAAAAAAAATCACAAGCAGACGCCCTTCTTCAGTGTGCAAACATGCCCCAAAGGTTTGCACATCTATTAGCAATTTAACTGGAGCGCTGTCCAGCTTGTGATTTTTTTTTGCATGAAATCAAACTTTTCTTTGTCATCTGGTTGTTGTTGTTACACATTTTTTGGTCATTCTCCCAGGATGTGTTTGCACTTCATCCCACATCCCCATGTTCTTGCTTAGTGTTCCGATGAACACATTCAAACGGAGAGAAAGAAGATCAAGCTGAAGAGGCATCAGCAGTTCCATCCCGTCTCCACGCCGGCAGCTCACTCTGGTCCATCATCACACTCCATCCATCCATCCATGACCTGGATCTCTCCCTTCATCCTCTCATCCCTCACCCTTCTTCTCCTATTCCTTCCTCCATCATCCCTACATCCCTCACCCCTTCACCCCTCACTCCTCATCCCTTCATCCTTCCTTCCCTTCTTCCCCTGACCCTCATCCCTTCATCCATCACCCCATCCCTCACCCCTCATCCATTCATCCCTCTTTCTCCTCATCCTTTTATCCCTCCTTCCCTATACCCCACCTTCCCTTTCTTCCTTGAACTTCATTCCTCCTTTCCTTCATCCCTTGACCCTCCTCCCTCCATTCCTCACCCCTTCATCCCTCCTTCCCTTCATCCCTCCTTCCCTTCATCCCTTGACCCTCATCCCTTCATCCCCTCATCCCTTCATCCGTCACCACTCATCCCTTCATCCCTCCTTCCCTACATCCCACCTTCCCTTCCTCCCTCAACACTCATCCTAATATATTGTCCTTCATCATCTATGCTCTCCTCCATCCAAAATATGCATTAAACCATTATAAATCTGTATCTTATTGCTGTGGTCTTTGTTAGTGAAACCTATTTTCAGCTTTACAAAATGCATTTTATAGCTAATCCAATGGGTTTTGAGCTGTTTATTTATCTAAGAATTAGGAGAGTTTTTGCAACTTATATAGTCTTTTTTTTCAAGATTTTATAGAGTCTCACTGGCCCTCTTGACTCCCGGGCTGAAAATACTTTGTAACTGTGTGATCAACATTTTTACGGATAATGAGTGACTAGTCACCTCGAAAGAGCCTCATATTCAAGGTCAGGACTGTGGGTCAAAGAGCTAATCACCAGACAATGTGTATGCCTCCGTCCTTAAGCCATGGGTACAATTTAAATAAGCAGATAAGTGCAGGAAAGAGTACGATGAAGGGGGAGAGGGAGAGACAGGCTAATTGCTGTGGATTTTCAGTCCTCCAAGGTATTGTCTCCCAGACCCTGCTGTTAGAGAGGTGAACTTCTCTCTCCTCTCGTCCCCCGGGTGAAGGAGGGAGGCCCCCAGGCGCTCCTCCCTCTTCAGAAGTCAGTGTTAATGGGGGCAGAGGAGAGCAGAAGGAGAGGAAGGCAGGAGCTCAATCAAGATTTCTTTTACTCTTTTTTTTCCACCCTCAGCTTCTTCCATTTCCTCTCTCTCTCTCTCTCTCCTGATTTTTCACCTCATATTCTGGCTTCCTGTTAGAGATTGAGTTTCTGACTCTTTCTGTGGTTTGTGTCGGCTGGTGTGGACGACACTGAGCTGACACATTCGTCCAAGCCCACACAGAGCCCACCTCCTCTTTTGTCACCTGTTTATCATTATTCTCTATTAGTTTACTTACAGTTATCCTGTTCTCATGGTGCAAGTAGCATCAGTAAGAAGCCTGTTCATGTCCTATAGAGCTGTGAAGTTAGAGGATTGATTGATTGATTGATTGGATTGGATCAATGACTTTCTGCATAGGCGGTGAGTGACAGCTGGGCATGAAACTGTCACGACTGAATGATCAGTAGAATTGATCAATAAGTCATCATCACAGATTATAGCTCATTATCGAAGAGACCTTCGGATTATTTCATCTTACATGTGCAGAGACATTCATGTTACGTGGAGATATAGATTTGTGTAAGCTCTCACCAAATGTAGCAGCTTTGCCACTCAGGTATCACAAGAAAAATGGCATCACTACATACTCTCTATAGAGCAATACACCAGCTAAGTTGTTAACTGTGTGAAGAGGCCTGAAGCCTGATTTCAACCCTCCTTAAAGTCTGTGTTCCAACCAAAAGACTCCATGATCACTGATCTGTTGTGACATTGACCTCTGACCTTCTTGCAGAAGGGGCATGTAGGGAGACTTAAGCACAATGAGCCAGATTACATTATTATTGAAAGCAACTCAGACATAATATACCTTAAGGAATCAACATGACTTTCTTTGCCTTACGAGCACAAGAGGCTCAGATAGTGATGACTGATCCCTCTGGAGAAATGGAGTCATTACAGCAGCCAACAGCAAAAGGAGCCAATAAAGACAGAATATATTCATGACCAAGCATCACATTGGAGGAACTTGTAATGCACCCTTACCCTTAAATACCACATAGAAATACATGAACGGACAATGGACAGCATCAGCACCGACATGAAAATGCCTGAAAATATACTCATAGCATGCAACCCCTTTAATATTTTAAAAAATCTTTTTCGCTGAACAAATACTACCATACAGTACCACAAGTGGCCCAAACTGCCACAGGAATGATACCAAATGCATAACTGTTGGAGGTGTTGCTGGCACATCCACTGTACTCTGATGGTTGGTGTGTATCTATAGAAAACAGGCCTAAAACAGTAACTTCTGGGATCTGTTCCAAAAGTAAGAGGTCACCTTATTCAACACCCAATTGACGTAATAATGCCAATGACTAAAAACTAAACCAAGGTACATAAGATAAGATAAAACTTTAGTGATCCCATTCCACAGAAATTAGCTTGTTACTACAGCAAGAATAAAAAGGAGAGGGAAAAAAACAAAACAAATAGACAATAAAAAAAGATACAAAATAAAAACAATTATAGATGTTCATGTTCATTATATGCAAAAGAGTATAAGATATATAAGAGAGTGGCTCAATTTCACAGTGGATTTTGAATTGCACATGAGTAAAAATAGAAATAATCAGATACAGTGTATTTGTACTATTGCACAGTGAAAATATATAGTACGGTTGAAATATATAAGCAGAAAAAAAATGTAATATTGCACAAGCTAAGTTGCCCAGATGTAATGGATATTAGCGTAGCACACATAGCTTTTATCACCATTATGTTTTGTGTTGCATTATACCTGCCTTGATAGGGGTGGTAAATTCTTTCGAAAATACTATGACATTGTTTTGTATTTCAAATGTTTGTTTTCAGCAAAACTGGTTTCCATATGTCGGCCGCTTGAGAGACTCGTGCCATATGGGAGCTATTTTAAAAATAATTTCCAAGCTTCAAGACTTAGTAATATAGAATAGCCTGAAAACTTACCCTGTACCCTAATTTCTCATTTCCAGTACTTAACTGTATATCTTCCCTGTTCTCCTTTTTATTTATTCCTTTGATGCTACTTTTATATAATTTGTTCTGTGCTATGGCCTATTTTGCTGTTTTGTTTTATTGTAATTTAAGATATTATAATATTTGTTTAGACATCTTTGGTTTGTGGAGGGGGCTACAACTGAATGCCATCGAGCAATCCAGTATTGTATATATTAACAATAAAGTTCAACCTTGAATCTTGAAAAGCAAGGTAATTAAACCCAAATTGAATGGTTTTAGCACTACATTCTCAATGCACAAGATTTCAGACAGTTCTCATTCCCAGGTTGTCAAATACTGATCTGTCCTGATGTGAATGCCTGCACGTCATAAATAAGGGAATCTCACATAATGTGGCAAGAGAACAGCTGAGTGGCGAGCTGTGAGGGTGGACAAGCTGCGCAGCACAGACAGACAAAACAGGGAGAAACACTTAGAATTATTTCCAATATGCACACCGCCATACTGGTCAAACTTTATGGGATCTGTGGTTATTTTGAATGCAAACAAATTAATTGTTCAAAATGATCTGAACTGCTGTCGTAGGTACTCATTCACTGTGGAAAATGTTAAACACTTATAACATGCTTACAATAAGAGATTACAATGATTTACAGAAGTTAGTGGAACTGTGGATAACCCGGATGTGATGTCAGGACCTCTGCGCTCTATAGGCGTCATATAGCCTGCAGTGAAACAGCAGAAAAATCTTCTTAAGCACATTCTCCACTGATCCTGACTTGGACATCATAGCTGCATATTAGAAATCATCTTCTTCTCCTTCCTCTTCTTCTTCTCTCTCTCTCTCTCGAAGTTAAAGGGCCAGTGGAGCCTGATTAGGATGCAGAGGAGGAAGGCTCTGCTGCAAATTGAAAACATATTGATTCTCCTCATGCTTGGAGGGAGAGGGGGCGAGAGACAGAGGGAGAGAAGGGAAAAGGCAAGGGGAAAAAGAGGGAGGGGGGGGATAAAACCTGGTGAGGCAGAGGGGGCAGTCAGTTGCCCACTGCCAGCAGCAACTTGTGTGGATGTCTGGTCTCTGTCATACATAAGCAAACACATATGCAATTTTTTCATATACTAAGATAACTTCCCATGGGTTGGGGAGCTCTATGGTCGCCATGGCAACGGTGTCAGGGCAGCAGGTTGTGCGTATACGCGTGAGTGTGTGCGTTTTCCGCATGTGGGCGCGCGCTGTCATGTCCAGCTGTGGTGGGGAGAGGCCGCGGGATGCCGATGAGAGAGGACAGCGCATAACACGTACAGATGTGCTGACTGCACAGTTTCCATGGGAACAAGCCCCCCCACACACACCCCACCGCACTCCCCACCACCACCAACATATCCCTCCTCCCCCCATCGCTCCTCATTGCTCTTGCAAAAGCTTGACAAGCTCCGCTAATACGTCTCGCTGCGTCTTTATGTGTGCCCATGCGTTCCTGGTAGAGCTCTCTCATCAGCTACAGCTCAATCTATCTTGTCCTGAGTGCACGTGTCACAGCATCTAAGCGTGTGTGCGTGCGCGCATATTCGTGCGTGACATGCTTGTCTCATTCTTTAATCAAGGATGAGGGCGAGGAGAGTGTGAGGGAGGTGTTGGATGTTATCAAACAAAGTGGCTCTCTGTCTTGTGCACGAACACGCATGCACGCACGCGCATGCGCACAGGACGAGCATCATTTGCGCGCACACATACAACCACAGTCATCGCTGGTAGCGAAGCTGATCATAAAGCATATTATTGTCTTGTCTGCTGTACAGAAGCTGCCATCATACGGTTATCCAGTGCCACTGCGTGTTCAGTAATTCTTAATTATTAGTGGCAATACCCTAATGGAAAACCAGTGTGTGTGCATGTGACATGCATTAGATGAAATGTACACAGTTATTGGCATCAGTTTCAGATCGCTTTGAGTCTTGCGGAGAAAGCCAAAATGATAAGCAGCATATGGAAGGATTTTCAGCCATTTTCCCATAAATAAGTTAATGAATGATAACTCTGTCTTTCATGGGCGTTTGGATATTACAAGCAGAAATTCTGCACACAAAAATGATGCTTGTTGTATTTGGGTGTATAGAATAAAAAATGTTGCATTGGCCGGGAATTTAACCCTGCCTTCCGACACTGAACCACCAATGCAGGGATGCTCTAAGAGGTCTGGAGGGCCCTCCATAGACCTGCTACTGTATTGCAATGAACTGTAATTTTGAATGCATTGCCCCGCACTTTGCGGCCCTCTGGTTGGTTGGTTTGTGAAAAGTAAAAATTACCAAAATATCAATATCAGGCCAGTTGGTGCGGATGATTTTTCCCTACAATCATCCAGACAAAATGTCAATTGACAATAGCCAAACATTTATATTTGACAAGAGGAAACAATGAAAAATAGAAAAAAGTTGATATGGTTTCAAATCCTGCATTTGTTTTACTGTTTTACAACATGGTCAAAAACTTCAAATATAGTAATGCATCTGTGTAACTAATCAGACACGATGTATAGATTATTACAAGCATGTAGATGTATCTACGGAAAGATGGACCAAAACATGTATCTGCTCCAATTGATCGAATCCATTATATGTTCTTATTTTATTCAGCTATTTGTGTGTGTGTGAGTGAGTGAGTGTGTGTTTTAACTAATATTCATGTTTCCATGAATATTTAGCGTTTTGCTGAAGACAAACACTGGTAACCTTCGTTTGAGAGCCCTGTGCTGATTTACGACAGTTTCACAAACATACAGCCGGTACGCTTTACGGCAGAGTGTCTAGCTCTTTCGGCAGACTCAGACAGCTGTCAGAAGGTAACAAAAACTCATCCAGAATAGGCTCTTTCCTTTTTTTCCTCTCATATTAACCAAATTATCTGACTTTTTAGGCATTCGTCTTGCTGTCTTTAAGTTAATAATGCTTTTGTTCCCGACTAACAGCTAATGTTAAGTTACTGCTAGCGCCAACACATGCTACTAGCTAAACAAACGCCGTCTGCATGTCACCAATAACATAAAGCTGTGACTGTTTAGAAGTTCGAACAAGGTCACATTTGCATTAATATTGTGGTTAAATGGCTGCTGATTTCTCCAGCTTGTGTAACTTATGAATGAAGTCAAAGAAAATGTCTGACTTTATGCATTTATACAGCACTTTGTATAGCAATAGTAGTGTATTCGTGAACTCCTGTTTTTCAGCTGAGCATATTTAATGCACATTTCTCCTTATACGCCTGCTGTTTTAGTAAAGTTACCGTGGGGGAAAAAAGCCTCTGAGTACATTTTAGCAGTTCTCACACTTTAAACATGGCAGCAAAGATTGTGTGTATATGTTGGCATGTCAGGCAATGCGCATTGGACTACCCAGTGCAGAGACGCTGCAAGGTGGATCCTTCAGAGCTTGGACTGTGGTGAGTTTGTGTTCCTTCGTGATCCTCACTGCATGCACATGCCTCTAACACACCACATTCATGTTACCTGTTGAACTCCACGCCACGCTGTAATGTATTTTGCTGCTCTTTTTGCCCTGTTGTCTGCTGGGTTTCCTCCTCTTCCTCCTCTGCCTCTTCTCCCCCCAGACGGTGCTCCTGAGTGTGCTTATGTTCCAGCTGCTGAGGACTGTTGGACTGAGGGCGTTCTCCATGGCATCTGAGACGTACACGTCAGGCACACACTCTGCCGCCTTCGTCACTTGTCCTAATGACACAGTGGCTAAAGGCTTGGCCAGGTGACACGATCAGCAACATCTTGGTTCTTAATTAAGATTCTGAATAGAGTTGGAAGATGTCTACTGAATTGGCTTATAGTGATGTCCTCAGTGGACAGTATTATTGTTTTTATATGTATGCATGTGGATATTAACTACTATTTCTGTTTTTGCACATTTGAGCTAATTCACAGCCCATCCTTACCCACCTACCACAGCCTGCGCTGAAGCTCCCTCTCAAGCAGATCAGCTGCTCTGAAGTAAATTGTAAACACTTTACACCTGTGAATTTAAAAAAAAAAGAAGGTGGTCAGCCCAGTGGATATTGATCAGTGACGGTGGCTGTCACTTCTGGTGCTTTGAAACAATATAACAATTAGGAATTATTTATTGAAGACAGGTGTAGGACTTTGCTTCATGTTTGCCAGGGTAGTAGTTAGGGCTGCACGATATTGGAAAAATAGGCAATACACAATATCGATATTACTCACGATATTTGTGTTACAAATAAAACAAATGATTATTCCCTTCAGTTTTTAGAAATACTGAAATGTAAATAAGACTCACAAAGTCCCTCACTGTGCAATGCTGGTGATAAGCCAGTATGTGCCATTTGCTCTTACTGTACCTATCCCAATGGCCAGTCAGCCAAATACAGCTGTAAAAATGTGGACTGGGTCTGTGTGGTCTGCTAGACCTTGCTGTGAAAGGCTTCCACATATTGACAAATTACACACTGTGTATAAGAACAACTGAAAGCAATGTTTTATTTGCAACATTATTTTATGAGGAAAAAAAATGAAATGAAATTGAAATAATCAAATACTATACTACCTGAAACATTCAAATGGTAATGAATTTAGACAAAAGCCTTTGGCTGCAATATGTCAACTTAAACAGTCAGCTTTTTTAATAACAGTAAATGTGGTGAACCAAGAAAGATTTTGCAAAAATGAGTTCTGACTCTGAACATAAAAGTGCTTCAATAAATACATGGGGAAAATAAATATAAAATGTAAAAAAAAAATGGCACACATTTATGGCTCCTTGCCAAAACGGCTAGTGCAATTAACTATTAGCCACAACACAGGTAAACTAAGTTTAAGTGTGCTGAAATGATTATATGGGGAAAAAAATAATGTACCTTCATTGTTCCTGGCCAAACTATCTGACATAACACAGGTACTGTGTGTTGGTGTTCTCACAAAATGCATTGGCAATGCAATGCAATGCAGTGCAATAAAAGTGTGTGTGTGTGTGTGTGTGTGTGTGTGTGTGTGTGTGTGTGTGTGTGGGGATGCTTTTAGGACAGATTTTTGGATAAGAAAACAAGCATGTTCACTTTGCTTGGTTTTAAGCATGTGCGTTGGCATGTCACTATATTCCCTGATGTGCTAAAAAGCTGCTCAGAAGGTGAACTGCTTGCAGGAATACGGAGATACTTTCTGGCTAGTTTACTCAGCTGTGGGTAATTGACAGTGTGCAGTCTCCACCAGGCCAGAGGGTCTGCTTCACCGTCAATGGTAGGAGACAGCAAGTAGCTGTTTAGCTCAGCCTCCATGGCTTGCTGCAGTTGTGCAGCAGATGAAACTGGGATTGGGGTCATCTTGAAGAAGCTGCCGAGTGTTTTTCTGGCCGTCTTTGCAGGGGTGCAAGCTGGCTGATCTTCACACTGGGCCCGAGACAGATGTCTCTCCTACAGTACAAAAAATGATAGAAAAAAAATGAAAACACACATTTCCCCCTGCCCGCATTTATACTAGTCCCACGTCATATTTTATATTATATTTTTATTATATCATCTAAGATATAAAAAAAGAATATAACAATCACCTTGGATGCTGTTTCCTCATCTCTGACAGAACTCTTGCCTTGATGCCTGCAACCTTGTTGCCCTGGATGTAAGTGGCTTTGAATCGGGGGTCCATAAAGATGCCAAATCCAGTAGCTCCTGTGTTGCAGGGTCATCATATTTACAGTTCATGTAGTTCAGGATTTTGAGTTTGATTGATCTTGTGAGCTCTGAGTCGTCTTGCTTCTCGGCCAGCACTGAGGTCTTCATCAAATTAAGGTTTTACACACGACACGCTTACATAACTCTCTCCAGACAGGGCATCAGTAAATTCTTGAAGCGGCTGTAAGGCCTGGTTAACAGACTCAAGGGCATCCAGGTCCTGCCAGGTGGGGATCAAATTCCTGGACTTTCTCTCTCCTGCAAGGACGTCAGATAAAGCCTGCTGCTGCTCCAGGACTCTCTCAATCATCTTTTGTCTCGACCCCCATCTTGTTGGGCATTCAGTGACAAGTTGGTGTTCTGGTAGCCTTTCCTGCTGAGCCTTTTGCAGGGCGGTTTTCTCCTTCCAGCTATGTGAGAAGTGCCCCACCAACTTCTTGCACACTCCAATGGCCCTTGCAATGCGGCTCTCATCTTTAAGTGCGTTCTCTAAAAAGTAAACAGAATGAAAAACACAGGGGACATGAAAATATTTATCAGAAACAATGCCCTACAATAAATTATTCTCTACAATGTAAAATCGAAGAGGGTTAACATTTTGAGTGCCAAAAACTCAATATTGTTGTTTTGTTTTTTTTTAGCTGTTCCTATTTAAATAATTAAGTTCTTATCAGAGCACCACTACACGGGAGTTAATTATTCTTGCATTGTGTCACGTCAATACCGTTGATATGCCACTGGGTAGCAGTCGGTTCGCTCAGAAGACAAAGCTGTATATAAAATCAAAGGCACTGTCAGAGGAAAGTCGTTTACGGCTCTGGTCTGACATGCACTGAGCTCTGGGCGTGCAAAGCAAATAGTGATAGGCTAAAACAGCGCATATTTCATTTAAAAACGGCACGTCTCAATTTCTAAAAGCAATGCTTATTTTTTTGTTAAAACTACCAACAGTTTGACGTCAGGTTTCCCAAGTACAGGGCAATGTAGAAAATAAACGTTTCAGACCCACGCAGACGTATCGCATTTTAAATGCGGTAGGCCTACTAATCGTCAAGATTGCCTGCACTTCGGGTCAAATGAAACTTCTATAAACTATACTCCAAAA
Organism: Chelmon rostratus; assembly: GCF_017976325.1. Taxonomy (NCBI): domain Eukaryota; kingdom Metazoa; phylum Chordata; class Actinopteri; order Chaetodontiformes; family Chaetodontidae; genus Chelmon; species Chelmon rostratus. Next base: position 13,341,265 of record NC_055660.1, on the reverse strand, counting down.
CGCGAGGCAGAATTAGGCCTAGTTTTGAAACTGATAACCATTATACAACTGACAACATGCAATTCATACACTTAATTTAATCCTTACGGGGAAATAATGGATCATAACTCCCCTTACAAAATAACAATAAAGTTGCAGTAATGCTGTTGAGGCTAGGCTACTTACCGATGGCGAGATGAAGCCTATGGCCAAAACACTGCAGTCTGACCCAGTTGTTCAGATGGGTGGCCTTAACAATGTTGGCTCCTTTGTCGGTTGTGATACACACTTGACGTTCTTCTTGTAGCTTCTATCCCGCTAGTACTTCACGCAGTCCATGCGCAATGTTTTCCCCCGTGTGGGACTCCGGGAAGTACACTGTCTCAAAAAATGAACTGTGAAACTCAAGTACGGTTCAGTGGTTCGACTTGACCAGAAGTCCGTGGTACTCGCGAAGTATTCCACTCCACTTAACTCCAATGTAACTGATTGCCGACAGGTCTTGTACATGTCTGGAATTGCGGTTTGAGAAAAATAATTCCGTGAGGGAATTTTGTACCGTCCATCCAGTATTCTAACCATGTCCACAAACCCACTGCCGCTAACAACACTCATTGGCATCATGTCTTTGGCCAAGAATCTTGCTATTCCTGCCGTTATGGCTTTGTGGGGTTTCGACTGTGTCTCATATGGCGTCATACTAGCAAAGCTCTGCTGAATTGTAGTCACATTCGTAATTTTGGATGTTGAAGGACTTTTCTCCACATTGCTAACTTTGCTGCTGGCGCTAGCTTGAGCCTCTTCGTGTAGCCGTTTGTGGTGGTGCAGAAGGTGCCTGAAGAGGTTGGTGGTGTTGCCACCGGTAGTTGCAACAGCGACTTTGCATGCCACACCGTACCTTGGTTTGCTTCACGTCTGCCCTTCTGAAACCAAAGTACCTCCAAATTACGGAGGCACATCTTTTTTTTTTAATCAGTTCACACGTTTGCTCCGACTCCGAGCACTCACCGCCACCTTCAGCCATCACGCCTACGCTCTCTCTCTCTGCAACAAAGGGGTGGGCTTCTCCCCGCCAGAGGGGCTCAGCCTCTGTTCTACGCAACAAGTTGACGTTAATACGATTGGACGCCAGTCGCGCCATAAAAAATGTGAAATTAATGGGGTTTTTTTAAATATCGAATTTTAAGATTTTTTTCCGGTACATGTATCGTAATCCATGATATCGCGAGAGACGAGACTTTTTCGATGTATCGTGCAGCCTGAGTAATAGTCCAACATTCCTACCTTTTTGAAATTTAGTATCCTTGGAGAGAACAGTAGAGTTCGCTCTGTTGGAACTTTTGAATCGCTGTTTTGCAATACAAACACTCAACCCCTGATTTACTAAGGCAGGTACAAACCAGGTAGATTTAAAAAGGATTTTTATGTTTGCACCTACATGAACACATGCTTTCACTGGGCAGTAAAACATATGATTGAATAAGCTGTTTCCTTTAGTAAATCATGCGCAAGGAGCTGCTATACTGACTCATTAATATACATGTTTTTCTTTCAATTCTTAATTAATGCTATTCTAATGTAACAGTTGACTGGAAATAATCGTCGTTCTTTGCCCTCTTACTTCTCTCATGTGTATTATTTCTTTCCTTCTATCTCACAGGGGTATTGTGGAAAAGAAGCTGGCTGCATGCGTCAACATTGTCCCAGCAATCAAATCTGTGTAAGTGTAAGACGGCTGCTTTTCAGCATCACGCTAGACTGACTGGTCTGCGTTTTTAATATGGACACTGTGGTTTTGCTTCAAGACAGGTCATGAATGAAGGGTTTTCTCATATGGTTCTTAAAAATGTATACTTTCCCAAACAAATAATTAAGGATTTATTAGATGACAAATTTCTGATCTTGTCTTGTTCCCCCAGATACGAATGGCAGGGTAAGATTGAAGAGGACAATGAGGTGCTGCTGGTGAGTGTTGACAAAGTATTGTAATATTTTAGGCTGTGTGAAATGTCACTGTAAATGCACCTAAATCCTGCCTCTGCAACACCGGGTGAATTGCTATCACTGCTACTATTACTTCGAACATGGTTATTGCTACAGCTGCACTCTAACCGGTACTGCTGCTTCTGTTACTTCTACCACATGTACTACCATTATAGTACTAACTGCTGCAGGTGGAATTTCTAACATAGCTAGCACATTGAGGTCCATTGTTGGGATTTTACCAGCACTATTATTAATATAATACTGCTTATTGACACTGAAAACTATCCACAACCTCATTGCAACTTCTTCAAAATAGTTTGAATTACAATAATGGTTGTAACTTTCTGTACATTTAATTTTCATATAATTTACATACAATTCAATCAAAATAATAAAATAATGAGATGTACGAGAAGAGAGAAGTACAATCTGAATGTTTAGTCTCTTCACTACAGTGAACTGTACCTACCAAAGAATCGTGACTAATAGCTAGTATAGTATAACGGCTAAGCTAATAGTTATTGAGCTTTTTGGACTGTAACAGGAATGGACAAGACATGTAAACAAAACGGTGTAAAACAAGATGAGCTGTCAGCGAAGAATCTGGCGTCTCTCCTGCTTTATTTTCTCACTGTTTGGATGAGTCAGCACACAGTCTCAGCTGTGAGCCGGGTGGCAGCAGTATGTGGCTTCTACGCATTGAGTATCATTAAACTTGGAAATGATTTGAAGGGGTTTCTTCCAAAGGAGTCCTGAATGTGCCTGCAGAGGCATAAATAAGAGGCTGTACTGCTCTCTGTGGGCTGTGACTTTCTACAGTGGTGAATTTCTGACAAGGCCTCAATCAGATTAGGTGATCATTGTGCCTTAAATTCCTTACCCACACATGTGAGACTACATGTTGAGCCATGGCCAGTGTTAGCTTGTGCTGTTTCATGGCCTGCATCACTTACAAAGGTGATTGAGCAGGAGGAGGTAGACACAGACATCCAACATCAGGAAAGTCAAAATCAAGGGCATTTCATAGACTTTTCATATGGATGAGAGTCGGCAAAGAATTCAAGGCATCGTAGAATCAGAAAAGTTTGTCGTTCAACGTTAGAAGAACTTGCACAATAAAATTGTTCAGTCTCTGTAGTGCTTGATGAAATTGGCTGAACTGATCCAGTGTCTCTCTTCTGTGTAGATGATTAAAACAAGAAGTTCCAAGGTGCCTGCTCTTGCTGAATATGTCCGGTAAGTTTATATTAAAGGGACAATTCACCCCAAAATCAGAAATGTGTTTTTTTTCCTCTTACCTGTAGTGCTCTTTATCCATCTAGATCAAGACATCAAGATAATCCACAGACATTGTTGGGAGCAGTGTCATGTATGAACTATTTTCTTAGACTGAACTACACCCGCATACTATCACTGCGCTGAAGGAAGAGTGCATCCATTCCCCATGCCATAGCCTGCCAGTTAGCTTGTGGAGATTAGTTTATAGCTAGCCGCTCAGCTCATCTTGGGAGGAAGCCATTAATGTTTACATCCCGTGTTGTCACAAGCGCGAGCATATCGTCCACGAGTAAATGCACGGCTCCTTCTGCACAGAGATGCCGTTGGCGGGTGTAGCTCAGTAGAAAGAAAATAGTGCCATCTAGTTCCATTATATTGGAGAGAAGATAGACATCTCTGCAGTCGATATCTCCAGAATTCAGCAACTCACACCAAAACAGTATAGATGGATAAATAGCAGGTCATGTAAGAGGGGGGAAAAATGCTTTCAGGGTGAACTGTCCCTTTAAACTCCAACACAGAAAGCACCTCGCTCCAACCTAACTCTCAGGAACACTGTGTTGATCATTTGCTCCATTCACTGCCATGACTCATGTAGTCAAAGAGTATGGCTTTAATTACTGCTGTTTGTATGTACTGCATGCCTCTCTGTGCACTCAGTGGACTCATAACTGCTCATTGTGTTCTCCAGCTCGAACCATCCATATGAGGTGGCCGAGGTCATCAGCCTGCCTATTGACCAGGGCAACCCGCCCTACCTTAAGTGGATAGGAGACGTTGTCCCTGAGTGAGGACGGACTGATGGATGAGTGGATCTGTCGATTAATGGATGGAAAAATTAATCAGAGAACATGTAAAATTACATTCACCATTTCCCTCAAAGAGACATCCAATACGGAGACAGACTCACTCACTACCCAAATCTGTAATCCAGCTGCATCACAGTGCACACCAAGTACCACACTGAGAGAAATTATGATGTTATCTAAAATCTGTCCTTTTGTTGCTGTTTGCAGCCATCATTTGAGACTTGCAAGTTAATCTTTCCCTTTTTGTATGTTTGCCACTAGAGGGCAGCCGTGGTCTTTCATTTTCCAAGTGAACCAGGTGCAAAATAAACTGCCACTTAAATGTGAACGGATATGGTTAGATACCGGATTTTGTTTGCAGAAGAAGAAATTTGCAATAAAGCGGAGCATTATTTTTTACTTTATTTGAGTCTTTCTTGGGGAACCACATACAGCAGAGCTGAGGTCATAATGACAAACATGTCAAGTACATATTACATACTGTATACATGTACAAACTATGCGCAATACTTCAAGTGATTGCATATAACACCAATTAAGGGTCAAAATATGTACATATCTATATCATCTGTAAACATTTATTTATCCCACTCTCACCACATTGCACTTGGCTTTAGTACTTTATCAAATCTCTGACCACGTCTTCATACAACATCATAATCAAACCCTACTGGTTGTGGTCAGAGACGACAAACTGAGGGAAAAAAGCAATTATGTGGCAAGTTGGCCTTGTAATAATCTAGCCTGCTAATCTGGGATGTGATTTAAATCTGCAAGCCTTTAATAAGATTTAAAATATAGAGTTTACGAAACACAATAAAACACACCTTTCATATTTCAACCACCATCAACAACCAATTTTGTTTACACCGTATCAACAGTGTGTGACGACAAGAACGAAGCTTACTTACTACAAGATCAGATCTTTGCTAAAAATGACACTTAACATGGATGTTCAACGGTAACAAAAGTTTTTCATGTGCTTCAGGGATACTGTAAATACTATATGTGTTTTTAAGTTTAATTCCTCTTCACATTTCCTTTACATTTTAAGAGGATTTAACAAGGAAATGCAAACATAATCTTTTTTTCTGCACAGGGTGTGCAGCTTTCTCACTGACATGTTTCTGATTTGATTGAAAATCACATCTAAGAGCAGACATACTGAAACAATCACCTCTCTGAGTGCAGGTTAGGATGACTAACACTGAAACTAGACTTTAAACCTGCTTCATCTTGAAACCTGCTGTAAATTTATTTAGAAAGTAGAAGTCTGGCACTGTTTGTATGTGGTGGTATTGCACATCTCAGCGGAGGGAGAAAATAAATCACGTGGTTGCGTCGAAGCAAGAGTTTTATCTACGTCCGGCTCCACGCGTGTGCTCAGGCAAGCGCAGTTGTTCCACAAGAAGCACTAAACAACAGACCGAAATGTGTCTTTGAAAACAGATTTACATTTGTGGGCTGTTTTCAAGGACCACAGCAGCAACAGTAAAAGTAAACATAACTGACATTTTTCATTTCACAATGGGTCATTAGCTTTGCTGTCTCCCGCTGGGACATGATTCATACAGCACATTAGCCATTTCAGAACATGATGTTCCTGATTTTTTTTTTTTTTTTTAAATGTGAAAAGGTGTACAACGTGACAGCAATGAATCAATACAGAAAAAAATCTGGTCTTTGCTGTAACTTAGTTAACAAAGTAAAAGCTTTTATATTTTGTAAAAGTTACATTATTTTTACAGTCTCACAATATGGCAAAACAATTGCACTGATATTTGCAGACTATTACATCATGCGAATCTGTATTTCCACCAAGAAAAAAGAATCTGACCCCAACATCTAAGAGTCCCACATCTAACGCTGTGCCTGTGATCTGTTATCTGCACTTGTTCGTAACATTTACAGCAATTTTAAACGTCTGTGAGAAACACTTTAAAAGGCATGTACCAAAATCCAGTGAAAACATGTCAACACCTGTTACAGATAGCTGATTTCAAGCACAGTGTCTTTGTCTGGGAATTCTTCAGGTTGCGACCTGCTGTTTCTGCTTTTACTGGCCTTAGTGGACACCGCCTCAGCAGCATCAGAGCCTTTGCCTTTCCCAGCCAGTTCGCCATGTCTGGCACTGCAGCCAGAGTGCTCCGGCTCAGGTTGCATCCTTGAACCCTCTGTTACTCCGCTGTGGTTTCCATTTTGTGACGTTTTGCATATTTCACTCATCTTCATGGCTCCCTCTGGTGCAGTGCTTTCCTCCTCCTCTTCTTTTTCGCCACAGTCTTTGTTCTGCACATTTATGACATCCTCACTTTTTTGCGCTTGGAGCACAATGCCGCCCCACTCCTCTGTCGGCCGCTGTGCTTCAGTGGCGGCCCTGTCGTTGTTCTTCGGCCTGCACGCAGCGCCACACAGCGCCTTCCTGAAGCCTCTCTTGAAGTTGTCAGACAGAAATCCGTACAGTATGGGGTTGGCACAGCTGTTCGCATATGACAGCACAACAACAAAAAAGTAGAGCCCTCTGAAGTCCCCAGGCAGGACCATCAGGAGGTTGACGATATTCAGAGCGTAAAACGGCAGCCAGCAAAGGACAAACACTGCCACCACGACAACCACCATCCTGGTGATTTTACGTTCCGACTTCCTGCGCCGAGACGACGTGGCCTGCGCCCGTTTTCCAACGCTGCGCACCTTTGAAAGAAAGGAAAAATAACTTTTTGCTGTCTGAATTAAACACATTTTTACTAGTAAAGCTCCGAGTTATATCACTATCAGGCTATATCACATGAAATATAACCATTTCTGATGTGAGATACAAAAATATATGACTGAAACAGTGAAAAAACTCAGTATAAACACACATCTAGCACTATCTCCATGGTACGATATTGCTAGTGGTCAGGGGAAAAATATGCTGTTTTGTGATTTGGACTGGACCTTTAAATATTAGCAGTAGTTGTAGATCAACACATGTTTTGATGCATTGTTATTCAGAGCTTCAGTGCCAATTTATACTTCAAAAAATGAAAGTGTATTTTTGAAAGCAATAAAAGGAATGCAGCCTTCTTTGTGTTGCTGTATATGTTGTGGCAGATAATTTCTCTCTGTTTTCCCAAATAATCACAACAGATTAACTCTGGCACAGTGTGCGTCTCCATTATTGCAGTGCAAACATTGCTTCACTGCAAGTGCCCTCCAACACAGTTTGTCATATCAACAGAGAACAGGCCAATTATGAAGGATTTTAGTGTGGACCAGTGTGTAGCTCGCGATGAAAGCTGCTTCCTGCACTACAGCTTTATTGAAGGGATTTTTGCAAATTAACAAAAACTATATATAATCAACAATATTTCAAGTGTTATTTTGTAGAAGAGAAGTTGATTATGACTCCCCAGGTGCATTTCAGCAAGAAACATCCACTCACCAATCTTAAAAGTCTGTAACATGCACTGCTAATGGCAAGCAGAAGCTTAAGAATCCACTGTTCCTATATTAAGTAACATTAAGGAAATGCTGTAAAGAAAAGATTTTAAATGGGAGAATTCTGTCTTAACAAAACACTTCTGTGATATTGTAAATGCCGTACCTTGATGACAATCAGCAGGTAGCACAAGCAGATGACCAGCAGGGGGCAGAAGAAACCCACGGTGCACGTGTACACGATAAAAGACGTCTTCCACACTTCTGCTGGCTCAGGCCACACGATGCTGCAGTTCCCATCATCCTTCAGCACGTCGGCAAACACCACCACCGGCAGCACCACCACAAAGGACCCTGCCCAGACTGTGGCGCTGATGGCCTTGGCCACGCGGGGCCGCCGCCACCAGAAGGAGCGGATAGGGTGCACCACAGCCAGGTAGCGGTCCACTGACATCACAGTCAGGCAGAAGATGCTGGTAAACTGGTTGATGGCGTCCACTGTCATGACCACACGGCACATTAGCGAGCCAAAGGGCCAAGAGAGCAGGGCGTTCTGCACCGCCAAGAAGGGCAGGCCCAGCATGAAGAGCTCGTCCGCGATAGCTAAGTTGAGGATGTAGATGTTGGTGACTGACTCATTCTTGGTGTAGTTGACGATGACGTGGATGACCAGAGTGTTGCCCACAAGGCCAACAACGCACACTATCCCATAGATGAGCGGGATGAAGATTCCAGCCAAGCCAGGAAGGGATTTGGGTTCAGCTTTGGTGCAGTTCTGGCAGGTGCTGTTCAAGAGGGCGGAGACATCAGGTGGGGTGAATTCGAGAACGGGGTCAGAGGAAGTGGAGAGGAGCAGGAAACTGGAGTAGGGGGGAACAGAGTTGTTGCTCCAGGTAGTAGTCGGCACTTCCTGCGGCAGCTGGGTGGCCTGGATGAGCTCCATGGAGGCGTTACGGACTATGAGGCAACAGATGTCGATAAGATCCCATCAGCAACAGGCTGATGGGCCTGCAAGGCAAAGCAAAATTAGTTCGTTTAGCATGTTTCATACACAAAAGGCAATCTAAATTGCTTTACCACATGAATTAAAGGTGTATTTTGACATTATGGGAAATGCATGTGTTCGCTTTACTGCCAAGAGTTAGATGAGGGGATTGATATGACTCTAATATCTGTGCATTGAGTAGGGGGCCGTCAGTATGCTAAGCAATTAGCTTTGCATACGGACAGTGGAAAACAGGTAGTCTGGATATGTCTAACGTTCCAAAATACGATACCTCTCTCCTCATTTCTATCACCTCTCTACTGTCAACTCCTTAATGAAGACAGAATCTTGAAAAGCTGTGGATGAACAGGTTAACTGTTACCAAAAAATATATTAAGCACCTCTAAAGCTAAGCTAAGCTAACTGACTGCTTCCTCTAAAAACATTAATCGTTGCTCTTACATTTCTGTCTTAAACAAATGCAATACATTATTTAGTAGAGTTACTCAACAGATTTTTTTTTTCACTTCGGAAAGAGCCAGACTAGCTGTTTTCCTTTCCGAAGCTAAGCTAATTATCTCCTGGCTGCACAGAAGTTGAAAAAGTTTTTCAGATGAGCGGCTTGTAGAATGCTAAACTACTAATTAACATAACAACCCTCCTTCCGTCACAACAAAAACAAGCCACCACCAGAACAAAAACATACCGTATTTAGTTCGATTAGCGCAAGACTTTTTTCATGAAGCCATCCTGGCTTCTTAATAACTACCATGCCGCACATAGGCACACTCTCATCCCTCACAGCCAGGGCGAATAATTGGTGCTCTGTTGGGAACAAAATGCACTGACCCATGGAGAAAAAATAACAGAGGCATGCCCTCCGCAACCTTGACTTCAATGCATTAATGCAGATGTGAGGATAATGGGAAGAGAAGAGGGGAAAAAGGGAGGAAGAATAATTTACAGTGCTGCTGGATACAGAAATTATGAGGGATAAAATGAAGAGATAGTAACTACGTAAACAAATGGCTAGTGTGATTTTTAGATTTTCTCTTTGTGCAGTAAAATTGCACCAAATATAAATGGATCGAACATAAAATGAATAAGAACATATTTATAGATATTTTGAAATTGAGGTGCACACGAATCTTCCTAATTTCGCCTGTGAAACGTACGTAATCCAGCAAAGATGCAATATTGTTTTTTGTGAGCTAAACAGTTTTGTCATATTTAGTCTATTTCATTTTAAATAACATGTCACTGGTTTCCTAAAACCAGCTAACACACAACATGCCAGACTCACCCCACTCTGTGTCAAAACTACCCACCACTCTGTGTACATTATGTAAACCACACACGGAAAATTAACTTAAAAGATTGAAGGAACTTTGTACAGCAGATGAAAGAATTAATCCTTTTATTCAAGTGTCATAGATTCAAAGGTGGCCAGCCCACATCGGCTTACAAGACATGGATATTTCTGAGCATAGCAAAGGAATCTCTCAAAAAGGTTCACAACCTCACTGTGAATTATATATGACTATTTGGATCATATTTTCTTTGTAAATATAATACTAAATAGAGGCTATATTCATAGTTAAATTATAGGTACATTAGTTTTTAACAACCACGTTTAGAGAAAATAAGTTGGATTGAAAACTATATGTTAAAACAACATATGGCTGATTTTACTCCTGTAGTGAAAATACAGAAGAAGAAAAAACATTAAAACCTCATTTATAACAGATTAAATATGCATGAGAAAAGGAACATATCGAGGCACAAGATACATCTAAAAATGCAAATCAGGCTGTGGATTTCTGTGGATCATAAATCAGGCCAGCCAGGAGGAAAGCGTTTCAGGTTTATCACCTAAAGACCCGCATCCCTGCACAGGCTGACATAATCTGGAAGGAGAAAATTCCCACCTTGATGAGGGTTTTTATAAAAATCATAGTCCAAAAAATTTACATATAATCACTCAATGTCTCCCTCACACACACACACACACACACACACACACACTTCCTGATCGGCTCCTGATTTCCAGGTTGTGCAACACCCTGCCATTCTAATCTCTCACACACAATAAGAGCAGACAGACAATATGTCTTCCCAGAAGGCATCGCCTCCTTTGTTTGCCACCCTACTGTCAGCTCTAAGAAAACCTTCCTGGGAAATGTTGCCATGGTGATCAAGAGGTCAAGACAAGGCCCACCAGGCCCAATGCGGAGCAAATGAAAGGGACAAACGCGATGAATGCTGATTAAAGAGCCGGTGGTCTTCGCATTCACAAACAAAGGCAACAATGCCATGTATTGAGCATTGTGTGTGTTGAGATCCGTGCATCTGTGCATGTGTGCATGCAGTGTCCTTTGTGCATCTGCTGAGTGCAGATACTGTAGGTTCAGAGGTGTCAGTGTCACAAGGTCCAAACTGTGTTTACCAAAAACAGTTTTACAAAGTGTTCCTGAGCCCATGTAGTAATATCCTTCATGTTACTACATGGATCGATCATGTGTTCATGAAGTGCTGAACCTCGCTCCATCCTTGCTTTTGAACCTTTCCAGGATGCTCCTTTCATACCCAATCATGATACTATCACCTGTTTACCTGTGGAATGTTCCCAACAGGTGTTTTTGGAGGGTTCCACAACTTTCCCAGTGTTTTGTTGCTCCTGTCCCAACTTGTTCAGAATGAGCAGATATTTTTTTTATTTTTTTTATTTTATTCACTTTACTGATCCCAAACTGGGATATCACTGTAAACACACACATGCAACATGCAGTGAACACACAGGAGCAGTGGGCTGCCGCTTTAGGCGCCAGGGGAGCATATGGGGGGGTTAAGTGCCTTGCTCACATCAGCCGGCTAATGGAAGTTTCTCTGCCAGTCAGGTGGGGGGGAATCGAACCGGCCACCCTCCGGTCACAAGCCGCTTCTCCAACCTCTAGGCCACATCTGCCCCCAAAAACAGAAGTCAAAGGAAGCTGATGAAGTCAAACATTAAATTTATTTGCCAGAAACTCTGACGGGACATTAGCCACAGAGCCTATTACAATTATTTTTGACATGAAATGTATTCCAAAGTGAACATTCAGATACACTGACTCCCTCCTTTGATCCAGAGATCTAATAAAAAAACCCCCACTGTGATGCTGCCTCATCCACAACGCTCTTATCACAGATAATGAAACTGAAGCTCAAACGTTGGCAAAAAACAGGGAGCACACAGAGCGGGAGTTACCGTCGTTCTTCAATAAAATGACACTAAAGAGAACAGTCTGCACCTGAGCAGCGAGGGGGCCGTTGATGAAGACGTAGGAGGAAAAATGTGAAACTAATATCTAATCTGATGCGTTCCTCAACATTTCAAAGGTCTTATTACTACAAGTCTTGTGACAGCATTTCCTCCAGAACTCCACGATTGTCCTTAACCAGATTACGTAGCCTTACATCTATCCGTATTTTTATGTTAACAATGGGTCAAAGAGTGAAAATAAAAACACAATTCAAACACAACAAAATCACGATTTCAACCGAAACACCTTTATGATGATAATGTGATTATTAATAATAGGTTTTTATTTTTTAGTTTTTCGATTTTTTTTTTTTTGTAGAAAAATGAGACAGCCCTGGTGAAAACTGGTGCAGCGTGTGCAGCTTTCAGAGCATTTATCTCAGGGTTACCAGTTACTTTACATATTAAGATTTTACATCAAATGATTATTATTATTATATTATTGTTATATTATATATTATTGGTGTACAAAAACACACTGCTAAAGTTGAAGCAGTTGTCCGCAGCTCCACCAAAAGAGTTATTTCCACTCGAAACTTCATGACCTGCTAACTGTATGCAAAGTAGTTCAAACAAGCTGAACCTCCACCAGCTACAACAGGAAAATGCTGATTATGTATTGATGCATTGGTTTTAACAATCTTATACTGTCCAATGTAATTATACATCAGTCCCAGGGGTAATACAACTCTTGCTTTGATACTTCAAGTACATTTTGCTGATAATATGTCTGCACTTTATTATTATTTGCTCTAAAGCTCTATGCTCAGTCATTCAGCACCTCAACAGTTAGTTCCTCCAGACGAAACACACTGGAGGTGCAGGTGTGTGTGTGTGTGTGTGTGTGTGTGCACTCACAGTGTGCTTGTTCATGACTTGGTGAAATGAAGAGGTGCCTCTGCTGATGACACTGGATGCAACTCCTGCACGGCAGTCCATTACTCCACCACTGGTTTCCATGTTCACGATGTACCAAACACTCATTGTTTGTCCACAACATCACCAAATACACATGCATGCCACGCTATTCCTTATAACTCCAGAGCTCCACTGGAAGTAGTGTATTCAGAGATTTCTGGGTGAGGTGACACAATGAACAGATCAATAATGACACTCCTTTAGCATGAGTTTCTGCTACGGCTGTGAGTAAGTAAGTACTGTTATACTGACAGTTATGTTGACTCTGTGCATATGAGAGGCCTCTTCATGATGACATGGTTCACACTGGGGGTGAAAACCTGCTTTCTTCCTGACTGAAAACTCAATTGATGCCTGTGTAATAACCTCATAGTTATTTAAGCCGCGGCTGTGATCGAGAGATGAGAGAGAAGGTCACCATTAAAATAAATGCCCGTAAGCCAAATATTTACGTTGACCACTCAAACAGCTAATCATTATTATTACCTTCAATAAGTGCATGTTAGGGCATTTGCGTTGTCTCTTTTACTCTCCCTCTGCTTTGTAATTAAATGTTGGTCTCGTTTGGAGACCTTTTCTGAAATTGTCAAAGAATTTGCATAACAGCTTGTAGCAATTAAGGTGTTCTCCACCCTCATTGTTAATTTCACTGAGCTGCCATTAATGCTGAGCCTGGAGGACTTTACATTAATAGAGATTTTTCCACCTTTACTTCACACACATACACACACACACACACACTGCATGAGCATTGACACACCAGAGCCTGAAACACACTCCTGCATCTGTTGAATATGCATCAATATCCACGCTCAAATGCTGCTGCAGTCTTTCAATAAAATGACTTAACAGTCATGGTTGCACTAAGAGGGGATATTGCTTGTTATCGGACCAGGACGTACAGGAAATTAATATGAACAAAATGAGTTTTCAACCTCAGAAAATGACTCAGACAAACAAAAATCTGCCATGAAATAAATGAAGCATTGTAACTAACGGCTTTGGAAATGATTAATCAATAATTTACTGTAGGTGGTCTGTCAGCTGGTTGCTCCAGCACTTGAGGATGAATTCTCCTGACTCTGGTGACCCCCTGGCTTTTCATATAGCGCCACCATGAGGTTGATATTTGTAGCTCAGAGTGAAAAAGCTTCACATGGATTTTGGTGATTCTCTGACTTTACCTCTAGCGCCACCAGCAGGACAAAGTTTCGCTTATCCTGTGAAATATCTCAACATTTACTAACCTGGCTGGCACATAATCAGACATCCACAGTTCCCAGAGGATGAATCTGTTGACTCTGGTGAGTTTCCCTCTGGTGCCATGAGCATTTCTGAAGGTTATCTTAAAATACCTTTAAAAATATTGGATTGATTCCCATAAATTTTGGTTCATTCATGTCTCCCTTAGGATAAATTCTTAGAACTTTGGTGGTTTTTGGTGTAGGACCATCATCAAGTGAATATCTCTCTTGTTTGTTTCATAACCAAATATCTGCACAACTACACTGACACTCCTATCACCCTTAGTTGTACTTTGTGTTAAGTGCTAACTAGCAAATGTTAACATGCTAACATGCTAAACTAACACTGTTTAAATAGCAACCACATGATCACTGTGAGCATGGTAGCATGCAGATATGGACATTTGGTTCAAGTACGGCCTCACAGAGCTGCTAGCATGGCTGAAGACTGTTGGTCTTGTTAAATGGGGGGTTGTTAGTAAGTGGTACCTGCTGCATAAATAAACATAGCAAGGTAGAAATTAACAGCTGAAAGTTACTGTACAATAACGACAGTATGTAAAACATACAGCATCAATAGATCCATCACATCACAGAAGCATGACACACACACACACACACACACACACACACACACACACACACACACACACACACACACACAAGGCTCTCCCTGCAACAGAACACCAGTCAGCATTTTGTCCCACAGAAGATGTCTTTTGCAGGAGGACAGTGGACTAATTATGTGCATGTACTGATTATTTAGCTGATAGGTGATTGACGACAATGTTTTTTTTTTCTTTTCAAATGAGTCCACTTTAGAACAAGACACTATAAGTGGAAGAGAGATACACCATCAGCTAATTGGCCATCCATCAGTCTTATTTCTCACGGGAGTCTGCTTCCTCGGCTGACGTTCAATTAACGGATTGGGGGGGTTGGATCAGGTCTACATCCCCACCGCGCCGCTGCCTTCTCACATTTTCATTACAAAGACTGACAAGAGCTCACAGATTAGCCTGACTTTGATCAATACTCCCACAAGCTCGCCGTGCACATGCAGACGTGCAAACACACTCACAGACGTTTTTGAATGTTGTTTGCTTTTTCAAAACCATGCATATGTATACACACAAAGACAAGAATATAGAGGTGTGCTCACATACTCACATTCAAATGAGCCATTTTGCCCCGAGCAAGTGATTAGAGGCAAAAAACACCCTGGAGGTAAAATATGTTTGTCTTTGTTTGAGTGTATTTATGTTGCGTCTGATAAACACAGCGTTAGCTACAATCACCTCCTCTTCCCACACATGTAGTCCAAGCAAATGCATGTAATTACAGGCTGAATTGGCCAGATGAACAGAATCGAATAAAAAGGCTTAAAAGCTGCATCAGAGTGGATGTTGACCAATTAAATAAAAAGCTCCTGTGTTTGCCCAGATACAGAGAGAGAGAGAGAGACAGAGACAGACAGTTCATGAGAGGTTAGATTAATGTGTTCATTTGACTGCTACTCGTTAATTCAAGCAGCGAGACTTCACGGATAGGTGGAAAGTGATAAAAAGAGGAGAACAATGAAGATGCTGGATATACAGTTTTTGCTAAAAATGCCTTTTTTAAAAATTATTTTAAAACCATTTCCTCTCCTCCTCTGCTCTCTTCTCTATTCTTGTTTCCTCTCTTTACCTCTCATCTCCTTTCCTCTCCTTTCTTATGTCACCTCTCTCAACTCTCGTCTCTGATCAAAAACTATACCTCCAATTCAGAACAATACCTGATATATTGTGTGGAAATATACCGTAATTAAGGGCAATATCCTACAGAGTTGGCCCTTCATGTTTCTGTTAGAAGACCACATATAATAAAAAGTCAGTGAACGCAACGCTCCGTGTGTGTAATTACACTGAGATAGTGAGATGTAAATTGACATTTGGATACACTGATTGCGCGGACAACAGATGTAGTGTGTGTTTATTAAAATTCGACGTGCTATCAAACCATGAAGTCATGTAAAACTCAGAGGTGTGAATTTATGACTACCTCACCTGAGCTCCTCTGTTCTGACCAGCCAACGGCAAGAAGAAACATTTTCCTAAGTGACTGATATCAACTGATGAGGAACCTCGTGTTTAATCGTCATTGGACAGTTAGACAGTCAGACATGCAAATGATCTGAGCACCGAGGAGTGACAACAAGACAGAACCCGCGATCAGTGTTTAAAAAGCCGAAAGAAAGAAAAACTTACCACAATCCACCTCCCTGTTAGTCTTTGGTGATTTTGTATCGGAGTCCACATGAGGTTCAATTCATGTTAATTTGACTTGTGAACTGTCGCGTCTCGGAGCTCCGACTGAGACCACAGAGATCTGAGCGCAGCCTACACCCTCCCACCCCGCTGCGCCACGCGCGCACGCACGCACGCAAACGCAATTATCTTATTAATGTCCAGTAGTGAGTTAATAAATACCCCATCTATATCACTTCTCATTAGTTCATAGCCAGCCCCCAACAATGCTTGAGAACTAATTTCTGAACTGAGTTCCTGCTGTTGAAATAAAAAGGAACCCAAATTATTTGAAGACTGGCTCATCATAGTTTATTATTTTATAAAGGTTCATTATAGTTCAATTCACCTCGAGGGAAACTTATTTTTCAATGTTCTGCTGCTTCATATCAAATAAATACTCCCCCTCCACTTAAATGAAATTAAATCATGAAATACATATGCAGGTGTTAAAATAATACCAAAATGCAAAAAAGATACTGAGACATGTTTGTCAACCCACTGACAGCATGTGAACACTGCAGACGGCTAAAGTTTAAAACTCTTTGCTAAAATAAAAGAGAAAAAAAACAAGGAGATGTGAAGGCTGTGAAAAATGAAACAGCGACTTAAAAAGGTGTGGAAACAGAGCAAAGTGGACCATTTGGGCAGCATGTGTGTGTTCACCCAGCCACAGACACTGTGTGTGAGTGGACAACCCGAACAAAGTGTCAAAGTGCAGAAAAGACTTTCCTCTCTCCCTTTTCTTCCCTTCTTTTCCCTCCCCCCTCCTCCCTTTCACCTCTCCTCTCTTGTGTCGTGTCCTTTCTTTTCCTCTCCTCATGTCATCTCCTTTCCTCTCTCTCTCTCTTCAGTCTCCTTGTTTTCTCTCCTCTTGTTTTCATCTTATTCTCTTCCCCTCTCTCTATGTGTATTTACAAGCAGTCGTGGAAGGAGCCCTCTGATCTTTTACTTCAGTAAAAATAGAATTACACTGAGATAGTGAGATGTAAATTGACATTTGGGTACATTCACTGCACAGACAATAGCTGTAGTGTGCCAAAGTTTTTTTTTTTTTAATTAAAATCCAACATACTATCAAATCATTAAGTCAATAAATACTGAGGCTGTGTGAATTTATGACCAGTTTCTGCCTCACCTGAGCTCCTCTGTTCTGATAAGTCAACGGCAAGAGGAAACATTTTCCTAACTGATGAAACACCTCGTGTTTAATCTTCAGTGGACAGTTGGACAAACAGGAAACTGATCTGAGCAAAGACTGAAAACACAGCAGAACCAGATTTTCGGGTTACAGGGTTCCTCATGTGGGCACAGAGAGCTCCAACCCCAAACCCCTCCACACACACACACACACACACACACACACATGTAATTATGATGTTTGCAATGTTTTCAACAAGTTATTTGAAGAGGCATGAGCTGAGCTGCATCACTTCCTTTTGTCAGCTTATCAAGTGTGTCTGTGTGTGTTTGTGTTCAGTTCAGTCTCAGCCCGGAAACTCCAGTTTTCCTCTCATCTCTACATTTATGAAACAGATTCACGAAGGTCCAGAATACGGGTGAATTTATTGCTGAAACATTTTCAACTCTCGCAGAGGAGTTGTTGTTGTTGCAGGACCCTCACCGCATGCAGCTGGTGCACCTTTTAGTTTTTCCACTGCTGCCCCTCAGACAGCAGGAGTCCACCGCTGGCAAAGACCATGCTCTTCAGCGATTAAGTAAAATAACACCAAGTGAGTTTACTTGACTTTTAGTCAGAAAGATACTCACTTTTGCCAACAAGAGCACTGACTAAAGGCAAAGATCTCTAAAATGTGCAAAAGTAATAGATGCAGAGCTCACCTGAGAAGAGTAGCGTGGCCAGAGGTAAACAGGAGCCCTGCTGGAACAGGCCATCAAGTACAGGTGTTTAGTGATTCAGCGCTACAACTGTTGGGGTGCAGCATTTCTGGCAGCTGCCATGTGATGAAGGTTGTGAAAGAAAGCGGTTTGATGTTGGAGGATTATCCCAACAGTTTCTTTCTGGGACAAAATCTGAAGAAGTTTTGCAAATGGGTGCATGTGTGAGCATTTCAAAGGTCCAGTGTGCAGGATTTAGGGGCATCTATCAGCAGAAATGGAATATAATATTTATAATTATCATTTAATTGGTGTATAATCTCCTGGAAATAGGAATCATTGTGTTTTCATTACTTTATAATGAGCCTTTTATATCTACAGAAGCAGTGGGTCCATGGTGTTGCACCTTCATATTTCTACAGTAGCCCAGGACAGGCAAACCAAACACTGGCACTGAGAGGGCCTTTTGTGTTTTTCATGTTCAGATGCCACTAAATCTGACATATTTAATAAAAGCCTACAGCACAAGTATACAGTCACTACTTTACTTTATTGCTTTAAATGTTCCTTTCAATCAAAATATCAACTTAAGCCCAACTTTTCCTCATCTTTTCCCTATAACCTTAAATAATATCTGTGTTCACGTACTTGAATGCACTCTGGTGTTGGCTTCTTGTTTGTCGAATCTGCCTCCTGAATAAAATACATATTTTTTTCTTTGTAGTATTTTTTCCTGTCGCCACTTCATGTGAGACTTGAAGGACACGAACACGTGATAAGTGATAAAAAAAAAAAATTTGCATCAGTGCAGACCTTTGTAGCCAATGGGGTTCATGTTGATAAACCTCCATGAGGTGATTGGAGGCTCGAAGGCCAACGGGACAGTGTGAACAGATTTAAAAAGGTCCCACTGTGGCACCAGGGGGGCAGTCATTGGCAGAGATGGGTGGCTGGACAAGTCTTCTCCTTTTGATGTGGCTCGGTGAGTATAGACAACTACTGACTTTAACCATTCGATATGCTTTCAGACAGTATTTCTGTCAATCAATCAGTCAAATCAATTCCAAAATGTGGGAATCCAATGCAACGACACTGTGACTGGTGTGACGTAGTCTCGTCTTCTGATGCCCATTTAAATCCTGGCAGCTGAATTCTAGATCAGTTGGAGGTGTGACATGGCCTCTGAAGGAGGCAGAAGTAGTGTCGGACAGTGACAGACACCTCACTTCACGCCATATTGGCTATTTCCTGTTTTATTTTTGACTTTTGTCTGTTTCTTTTCTAGAGAAGCCAGTTAAAAGTTTTGGTAGGTGGCGTGATGCAGCTGTCAGTGATCAGGTGCAGATAGCAGGCAGTGGATGGCATGAAAAGCACAGGTGTCAGGTGTCTGGACTCTTCCTCAGGTGTATTGCAAGCAAGAACATCAGGTGACAACTTGTGGCCAAATGCAGAAGACAGGGTTCACTGGCACTGTACTCACTATTTCTGTATGTGCTGCTATCTTTCACAAGTATGTATTAGTGGATATGTATAGTTTTGTACTACATTACTGGTTTTTCTATAGCTCCATTTTGTGAATTTGTAATTACAAAAAGCCGACTGCACATTGCAGAATGTCTGATTTCTATAGGATTAAATAAGATTTCTGAAATGGCTGAATAAAAAGAGCGTAGTGGTCAGCGTTCATGTCACTGTGTTCTGGCACAAAAGTTGATCCTGAGATGTGGATAAAGCGTTTTGGTTGCATGAGTGCGTGTTGGACGTGAGAGTAACTGCAAAGAGAAACGTGTGAAGAGTTGTGAAAAAGTGAACTCAGTGTAGAGAAACGTGTGTTATCAGTTGTAAAAACACGTATTACTGGGCTTCCATAGTTGCTCATACAACTTTGGGTGCAGTTCACCTTGTACACTGATAACTGTCCACGGAGTGAATGAGTCAGTTGTTCTCTACAGCAACCACTGCTCTAACTCACAGTCACCTGGTGGAGGACTTTCTCTTTCAGGTGTCGCAGGGAGCAAAACGGTGGATCTGCAGAAGAGAATTCTGGGAGGACAACCATGTGACCGTCCTTATCACGTGATAATAACTGATTATCAAGACAAATTTGTGTGTGGTGGCTCTCTGATCAGTGGCCGCTGGGTTCTGACTGCAGCTCACTGCTGGATATGGTGAGAAAGTGGCTGTTTTTAAAAACCTGTACAATATTTCTCACTCATAAAGGAACAATCAGTAATGGAGTCATATAGCATTCCCAAAATGAAGATAGCATTGCTCAAAATATGATGTATTCAGTGCAATTCAGTGATGTTCCTTTTTAATCTCTACTCATTTGCAGGGACATGAATGTAGTTATAGGCTGGAATACACAAAAACCAATAATCATGAGAATCTCAGCACCACCTGTGATGTATGGGGACAACAACAACATGATCCATGACATCATGCTGCTGAAGCTCCCTCTGCAAGTTCTAGGAGCAACTCTTATAGCTCTTCCTAGCTGTAACAATCCTCTGCGTGTGTGAGTTGGGATTTTTCCCCTTTAATAAGTCTGAAATCTCAACTCTTGAGCAACTCCAAATGAGAACTTCTTGTGACAAAGAAACTTTTTTAATACATTTTTTGAAACAAAACTGCAATTTACAACTGCTTTTTTTTATTCTACTTGTTGTTTTTCAGAGGTGATGTGGTTCAGATTGTAGGTCACGGAGCCACAACTATACGTCCTGATTACAAAAAAAGTGAGAAGAATCTTACATGAATGATCTATGTTGCTTGAGTGTTTAGAACAAAAACTGACACATATTTACATCAAACACATTTTACTTTGTCTTAAAACGTTTGTTGTTAATTAATCATATTTGTGCATTTACATTATAAAACATGATTCTGGCAGTAGACTTTCTATTCAAGCTCAAAGACTAGCACAGTTGCAGATGTTTTAATGTAATGAATGAATGTTGTTTTCAAAAACATTCAAAAGTAAAAATAAGTATAAATAATCTTTATCTTATGACAGGTATAGCAGAGGTTTGCTCATTTGTTGGTGGAATCATTTTGTGTGTACAAGTTAAGTACATCATGTCGTAAGAATCACGTTTTCTATTTTTTATTTAGAATCTGAGTTTTCCCCAAATCTCCAGTGTGCAAACATCAAGGCTGACCACTGTCCCTGGAAGGGAAACCCTTCACATTACTACCCATGGCCACATCATCACATGTTCTGTGGCCAAACTCCTGGAGTGGACGTGTGCCCTGTGAGTTGGCATGGCTCCAAACCTTATATCTTTTATACTGTCATTACAAGGTTAACCACGTTAATACACAGCAAGTAAGTACTTGTAAATATATACAAAAGTCTGTAAAAAAAAAAAACAATATTTACATATGTTTCACAGGGTGACTCTGGTGGAGGAGTGGTGTTCCCTGACGCAACCGACCACACTCCCAGGATCTATGGTGTCATTTCTACCACTGGTGAACTTGTCTGTTCTGCACCTGTTGGATTCATGGACGTCTGTTCATACATGCAGTGGATCACCACTACTATTAACAGGCCCTAGAGATGTCTAATGTGGTGCTAACTGTGAAATGTCCTGTCATTTCACAGACTTTCACATATATTTAGTAAACCGTTGAGTTCCTCTAAATTTGCAGATAAGAAATTTACAATTGATTGGTGTACGATGAATATTCAATTTTGATTTGTAAGGTTCTTCCAGACAAGCAATAAATGTGGTTCCACAACATGAGGGTAGTTTTTGGTGTGCCTAAGTCACAAATGTTGACCGATTCTTGCTGTTATGAATAAATATCTACACTTTTCATAAATCAAAATGAGCAACGACACAAACATATATTTTCCTAAATATAAATTCAGCTCATTTTGATGCATTTATACAATATACAGCCATGGTGTTGGAAAACTACACAGGGACCAGTCAGGTCTTCTTTTAACAACACTGGTAACAATGATAAACAATTATGAACCTTCTTTTCCAAGGTTGAGTTCTGTCAAAAAACAAAGAAGATTTACAATCATGATTTAACACATTGTTTTTGATTTTATGGTTTCAGAGTGACAGAAATAAAGACAGATGAATGTTTTTCTGCACAATTTAAAGCTCCACTAATCAATATCTTTACACCTACAGTAGCATAACTGTAGGTGTAACTAATTATTTTTGGCCAACTGGGGCAACACAGACAAGTTGTGAACACAACACTGACATATCATCACCTTTTGAGTAATTATAGGAAACAGTGGTTTATTTACACATCTAGCAGCTACTGAATAACACATCATTGACTTAGAGTTGTGTTTCTGGACGTCTGATAAATGTTACAATGCAACATTTACTGTCCTGTTGGCCCTGTGAGGGAGAATAGGCTCTTTAGGTGATAATTATCTGGAGGTTCAACCCTAACTCTAACCCTTTCACACTGGCACATTGTCTTCACATTATAATTTAATACATTGTTGTCATGATAACGTTTTTATATTACCAATTAATCAAATGAGTGGTGATGTCGCATTTTTTGATCTGATTGATACAGGGTGATCTTAAGGTGGATTTGCTGTTGTTTGTTGCGAGGACCCCAGGAAGACTCGCGACCACTTTGTGGAAGTCAATGTGGATCCTTTAAAGAACAAGGAATAAAGACGAGCTTCTTATTAGTGGGGAGGGGGAGAAACAATGTTGCGGTACTATCACACAACAAAGGCCACATCCTGCATACTGTTATAACTACACTGACTGTGAGACGTTCACATCAGGATCAGATTCAGCTCAGGTGACAGTGACTGATCCATCTCACCATAATCCATCTCGTTTGCAATAACGAATTAGAGTGGCATGTCGCCATATTGAGAAAACAATAAAATCATTTCAATTTTTACAAGCTGGGAAAAGAAAAGAAAGGTCTATACAGACAAAGACAATAACGACCCAATGATATCATGCTGCTGCAGCTACGAACCCCCTCTGATATTCACCCTATTGCTCTCCTGACTGTGAACATCGTCCTAAAAAGAGATTTTTCCCACTTAAAATAAGGTAAAAGTGCTTGGCAGCTGTTCATTTTTTTTTTTGTTTTGATGTTTAAAAGGATGCGTCCACGATCGAAGGATGGCAAACAGTTTGTGGCCTTTGAAGTCTCACAATAGCTGAGGGTTTGTTCCAGATCTGGGCTGTGTTGCAAAGTGCCAAGTTCACATTTATTTTTGGATACAGTAACAACAAATCAGCACAGAGCTTCCAGGTGAATTTTGTGCAGAGTTGCACAAAACTCAAGCATAGAAGAAGTCTGGGCCAGCATGACCAACTGTCGCTGTCAATCACTCGGTCATGTCCCTTTGCACTATAAAATATCAGAAAGCTCATGTCTTATCTGAATGAGACTGCAGCTCAACTCCTTGTACAGTCACTGGTCATCTCTCATCTGCACTCATGTTATGCCCTCCTGGCAGAGCTGCCAGCATGCAGGTTAAAACCTCTGCATGTGGTTTAGAATGTGGCAACACGTCTGGTCTGCAACCAGCCAAAAAGAGGTCATGGCACTTAGCATACTGACACTTAATTAGTCTCCAGTGGCTTCCTGTTGCTGCTCACATTAAGTTCAAGTCACTAATGCTTGTATATAGAGTGACCACTGGCATGGCACCTACCTAGCTGATTTCTGGTTCACTACAACTGCAACAGAACAACGACTACTTCCATCCTAGAATTTCTAGAAGTCATCATTTCATGTGCTCATTCATACAAGTTGTGCACTTATGCTGCACCTGACACAAGTGCCACAAGACACAAAGCAAAGCATAAGTGTGGAGTGTTGAGGCACCTATTTTCAAAGGCTTCTCCTTGATCTCCTGTGGTTTGAATTTTACCTAATTTGTATATTGCTTTGGACAAAAGGGTCTGCCAAATGAATTAATGTCAATGTAATATAGAAATATAAATAAAAAATGTTCAACTTTCAAGACCTGCCTTTTTCCCAGTGCTGATTGGGTTCTGTGTTGCCTGTTGTCACAAAATGGATCAATAGAAAAAAAAATATGGCCAAGTCTCACATTTTGTCCCAACACCTTCACTGAGTTTTGATTCCTTGTAATTTTTGGTCGTATACACCTGTCAGCAGAGATGTCCCAAGCTGATCCTGAGGATCGTATGTGGGCTGATCTGGGCATGCTCTAATGGATCTGTATCGTCTAAAGCAAAGCCAGTCAAAATCCAGTCCTTTCAATACGGTCATGTGATTTCACAATCTCTGCTGCTGACACAGCGTCATTTTTTTCTTCGTGATCCTGACAATGTACGTAGAAAAGCTGCTGCTTGGACAGATAACACTATTGTCTGTGGTCATGAAATGTCTACAATATGATGCAGTTAACTGTAAAAAACTCTCATAGTGAAAAACATATGAGATACCAAGAACCTTTGTGGGTTTTTTTTCCTGTGTGATTTTTTTGTTTTTTATTTATTTTTTTTGTTTTGCAAATACATGCTAGCAGATGATTGTATCTGGGACTTATTAGCTAGGAAACACAATGGGACCACAGCATGAAGCCTTACCCTGGTCCAAGTATAATAAAAACTGACAACAATACCACAGTAACTGAACATTTTCATGTTCTCTCTAATGGTATATCGAGGCATCCTCTAAAAAAAGTCAATTTACTATACATTTATCTCCATAAAAATCTATATTTATATTAATCAAATCAAAATTTTGGTCATATTTATACATTTTAAGGTATGTATACCTACAGTACAGGCCAAAAGTTTGGACACACTGTCATGTCTCGTCGTGTCTGTTAATGTGTTTTGTTCACTAGCGTCATGTCTCGTCTTGAACTTCCTGTTTTATTGTGAAACCTAATTCTCCTCTCCTTTCAGACCCTTGACTTCCTGGTGTCCTTCCCGCCTGCCTGATTGTCTACCCCGCCCTAATTGTTTCCACCTATTCCTTGTTACCTCGTTTTTTTGTCCTACTACTATTGCCTGCTGCCTGTAACACCTGAATTTCCCCATCTGGGGATTAATATAGTCTTATCTTATCTTACGTTGGGCCAGGCTAAGATGGTTTCCAGTTTTTGCGAGCAGCAACATGGCTAATGGCAAACCCCCACTTTTTACGTGGCACTCCCTTATGCTCCCAAAAAAGAGAAATCATAAATGCCAATTTTCACGGATTTTCCAAAAAAATGAACTTTTACCTGAGAGATAGGTAACGTCTATCTGATGATTGGAAGGAACCAGATATGTTTTGTCGCATTACTTTACTGCAAATGTAATGCGAGTTTGAGCTCGTTCTCCTGGTATTTCTGTAGCTTTGAAAGCGTAGCATTATCCTTGTTATCCTTACCCACCCAAACTGGGTGCCTTTTTTATCAAACTTTTTGATCAATGGTATTTTTGTTTCTGTTAATGCCCACGCTGGTTTGGTCACATTCTGAACATTTCCCCTCTTGGCAATAGCTGCATCGACAGAGTTTCGGTTCTGGCTCTCCTCTGTCATTTTTCATAAGTCTGATGCGTTGACTGCAGTGGTCTGTGTGACTGTGACCTAGGGTCTGGCTGGTTAATTAGCTACCTGTGCAGGCGCTTATAAGGACACAACTCCAAATCAAAAAAACTCCACTTCGGAAGTGAATTTAGTGATGAAATAGCATACGAACTTGTAAAAAAAAAAACCTTTTGTGTGACTATGACTGTTGCAGCGCTTTGCATTGTGGCACACAGTAGGTGGGATAAATGGTCCAATGCATAATGGAGATTTTTGCAGTATCAATACAACATCCGGATTTTTTTGCTCTGCTGCAGATATCTTGTTTGCACACTGATTACTGCATGCTACATTTTGGCCAAATCAATATGTACAGCTAGTATAGTAGTTGGTTTTGAATGCAACCGCTGTCTACCTGTTTTCTGTCTAGTACATCAAATGTATCTGAAATCCAAGTGACAAATTTCATAAATCTAAATCCTGGGATTTTCACCATACAGATCAGATAACAAGTTTTATACTTAACCTGCTAACATGTCCTCTCATGTTTCATTTCAGCTGAAGTGCATTAAAAACTACTGAATTGTTTGTGTTAATGTTCCACCTGTGCCTTTCCTGCTACGACAAGGCAAAATGTCTGCTGTGAAAAAGTTCTATGAATCTGATTCATTTGGGAAGGATAAAGAAACAGGACTGCTCTGATACTTGCAAGATTGAGGTTCGCGAGATTCACTCAGAAAGCAAAATAAGTAGTTTTTCTTGTATCTTTTTCTCTCGTGTAATTTTTATGGTGATCACAGTGATGAAGGTTGTCATGCATGTATCTGTCTTTGTGCTTTTTCCAGAGCGCTCTGTTGTTAAAAAGTATGAAACTTGATTGCACACTTGCACGGAAGCCTGCCGTGGTAGAACACATTAATGCCTTGTGAAGTGACGAGCGCCCTATAGATCCTAATCTGAGCTGTCAGGCCCAAGTTCTCTGCAATCATCAAGTAAAGGATAATCTGTTTTGAAAAGGCTGCCTACCTCACTGCTGCTGAGGTTCTGGCTGCAGTTTGACAAATCCCTAAGCCTCTGAGGAGGCTTCAGGGTGAAAAGAAAAACAAATTGATTTGATACAGAGATGTGTTGCTTAGGTTCACAGAGAGCTACTCATTCACACCGACTGTATGATTGTATTGTTCACTTTAAGTGTCGAACAGTGTAGTTTCTCAGGGAGTTTATTTTTAAATTTTACTAGTGTTGGGGTTGTAAACAGGTCCCTGATTCATGATATGTAGGTTCTCTCTACTATTGGGTAACCTTTGTAACCTTTGTATGTATGTGTGTGTGTGTGTGTGTGTGTGTGTGTGTGTGTGTGTGTGTGTGTGTGTGTGTGTATATATTCACACACACACACACACAATGATGTGCAAATGCTATGCTATATACTGTATATACATGTTATTGTGTTATTTATCCTAAAACCTTATATATTTCTGCATACTTTTTAGTAATTTTTCATCCCTTTAATTATTTTTAAACACTTATTGTCCTGATTTATCTTTATTGTTGTCTTGTTTTTACCTTTATATTTTTTCACACACTGCGGGAGTTTGAGAAACAATGCTTGGATCCCTCTGTATGTCCTGTACATGTGACAAAATTTGAATTTGACTTTGAAAGATACACCTTGAAATATTTGTCATGATATCATGGCAGAAATAGGTGAGTCCCTTTGAGCTACACAGGATTATTTGTCCCCTTATAAAAATGCATTGACACACACATGCACACAAGCCCTGAAACAAATCATGAGCAATGTTCCCCACCTGTAGAGATAACCTTTTCCATTCACACCATTAATCAGTTAGCCTCTGCTAATGAACTCAAACAAATAAGTCAGATTGATATCACTGTCCTGATGCCTTGCCCTACCGTAAAGCAAAGTGAGACTGATGATGATGTAGCAGATGGTAGAAATACAATCAAATGCATCAGAGTTACCGAAGACAGACCCTCCACACTGTGCTCATTCATCTTACAGCTGAAATCATGTAGATGACACAGCTTGCAGGAAGCTGTAGAGACTATGCAGTAACTGAAAAAGCAGGTACGGTGGGCGTGATCTTCATAGCAGCCATGCGTTTTACTGAAGCAGAAAGAGCCACATTGCTGAACAAATGACATATTCTCTGCAGACATTTTACTTGATCAAATGTCTTTTTTTAATATCACAACAAATAATACAGCTGTCAATAGCTTTTATTCAAATACAACATTGTTCCGCTCCCTGCTCATACAAAACCATTCCTCATCCTCATGTTTTATCATTGTTCCTCACTCTCAAAATAACAGCTGTAAGATATTATGAACTCATCTTATTGCAATGCTATCTATGCACTCATTAACAAATATTATCATTATTTAAAGCTGCACGAGACACCTGTAAATATTGTTGGCCCCCCAAAGGGCAGTGAGATGTAGTCTGGTGTGCAGGAATTTTGGGACATTGGAAAAAACTAGTATGCTACTCCCAGTCTTACATTTAAGCTAACAGGGTTAATCTATAGTGTGTGTGTGAACTGGGACAGTCGGTTACATACACGTTTAGTGATATATTCTGTTAGATTGGTGTGTTTTACAGAGACATTGTGCCTGGTGCAGGACCTATAATGTGCTCTAAAAATCAGTCTCAGAGTATGCTGTACAGAAAGGTTTGCGACAAAAAACTGTGGTTTGCATTTCATTTTCACTGCAAAAGCATCATATTTTTTTTAAAACTTGTGTAAATCTAGTCATTTCCTATCAGAAACATAACAGAACTTTAAAAAAATCTTCTTTCAAGCTGCGATCAGCAGTCTGAATCTCTGTCCCGCTTCTTTCTCGTCCTGCAAGAATCTAAAACAATGAAGACCTCATGAATCTACGACATCGTGAACAGGGACACAGACTGAAATGGCAGAGCATGTAGGACGTGCAAGAAAAATAATTTCTGCTGCAAAACAATTGTTTCTCTTAGCAAGGAAGTGACAGTTTTCTAAAGATAATTTCTTCTTCTCTCTGTACCTTTGCATATGTTTTCAGTTCTCCAATTATTATGGTAATTTTAAAAAAAAGGACGAGAATTTAAAATTAGCTCTATTCTTTTCTTTGGACTTAATTTTTGCCAGTTGCTTATGTATCGTAACAAAAGGCTTGACTGTTGTCTGTCTAATTATAGCTCACTGCACTATGTGTCTGTCCTCCAAGCAAATTAGAAACCTGCCCTGAGGGCTTGCAAATAATTACCCAAGTATAACAGGAACCTTTCACATATTATGCACACATCACTTCAGAGGAATTTGTCTTTATTTTGTATATTAGCAGAAAACTTTCCATCTGTTTCTTCGTCTGTTTGTCTTTTTCTTGCAGCGTGTCTCTCTGTGAGACTCTAATTCTATTTGACTTGCTTTTTTTGTCTTTGTCCAGTTGTGAAACTGTGTGCTTGGTAAAGCGGAAGCCATTGAATGATGCACTATTGATTAAGCCAATTCTTGCTGCACAGTGTGTGATCAAGATGCCTCACAGGTTGTGTGGGATGAATACAGACTTAAGATCCAGGATCAGCAAATGTGACCCCTCCTACTCTCCCTCACGCTACATCTTTCTGCTCTCTCTTTGTTTGACCACTCTTCTCCTCTTCCTCTGTGTTTACATCAGTCTTACCATTTACAGCAGTGAGCATGCCTTCTTCTTCCTGACCTTGGTGGGCTGAGGGCAGAGCACGGCCCGAATGGCCTCATCAAACACAGTCTTCAGACCACGCTGGGTTAAGGCTGAGCACTCTAGGTACTTTACTGCATCTGTACATACAAGCAAGGAGACACACAATAACACTCATCAGTTAAACTACATATAGAAACATAAAGACTGAGGGAGGTAGGCTGAAGTAAACAAGCTGAAATTATAAATCTGAGCATTAACATTGTGTATGTATCCAGTGTGTGTTAACAGCCCGTTTTGTACAGAATGGTATGCAGGATGTGTATTTATCAGTTGTTCCAAAAGTGGAGGTCGGTATGCCACATCTGAGACATAATGGTTTTACACATTTTTGTTGCATCGATGTATTTCATCTGAGAACAATGCAAGAAATCATAGATGAGGACTCTTTTTTAATTATGTTAAAGCAGCATCAGTCACTGAGCACATTTGCATTCAAGTCATGTTTCTGTGCACCAGACTGATGTAAGTCCAATATTTATTGACTCTTTTAACAAAAAAAATATGTGGCAGTTTAGCTGCTCTGTGATGTTTACCAGCTATTGCTAAATTTGCAATGGTAAGCCTGGTTGATATCACTTACTGAGCTGTAGGTACCGCTTTGTTTCAAGCCTTCATCAGTCAAGGAGGCTACAGATTTCTGCGATACAAGACCTGGGAGAATCCCATGAGCGTCACTCACCAATTTCCTTTGCCAGAGCCAAACCCTGAGGGTAGGTGATTGGTGCCAACTTCTTTTCCTTCAGCTTCTCAATGGTTTCCTTCTCATCCCTCAGATCCAGCTTGGTGCCCACCAGGATGATGGGTGTGGAGGGGCAGTGGTGGCGAACCTCGGGGTACCACTGGCAGAGGACAGAGTTGAAGAATGAGAGGAGAGACAAGTGAAGACACAAAGTGAAGGTAGGTGTCAGAGATGAAGAAAACGACACGGGGTGAAGGGAGACGAGAGGAGACCGTGGAAAATGAGAATGGAATTTGGTTGTGGTTAGGTGTATGCTCCACATTTGCTCTTCTGCTCAAGCAAATCCAAGTTTCAACTCCAACTTCCAAATAATTTTGTAACATGAAAGAGGTTTTCATTTTCAGACCCGTCCTGGCTGCCTCCTCTCAAACTTCTTTGCTCATTCTCTCACTCAGCTGGCCACTGTTTTCCCTTCTTTTCCTTGCACATTTCCCTCTGATCTCTTTCCCTCTCCCTTCTCACTTAATATGTCCCTTTCCCTCGTATCCCTCTTGCTCGCTCACTATACTCCTTGCCTCTTTCATCCTCTCCATCCATTCTCCTCAGTGAGGACGTGAGAGATACTGCGTGCTTTTTGACTGGGAAATCCAACCTGCTCAGTGGTGGAGTCTTCTCACAAGCCAGTCGAGTGACGTGAGGGGATTACGAGTTTTAATAGATGAATCATACCGCTGCTTCTTTGAGTTAGTTCTTTTTTAATGTCTTACCGTGTGTAGCTGAAACTTTAAACCACTGTGTAATACAAATTCATGGATTCCTTGAGTCTCCTTCTTCTTCACCAGCCTTTTCTTCTTCTGAGATCTCATTAAAATAAATCTAAATTTAATTCTGATGTGCTATTTTGGTCACAGCCAATAGGGAAATTCTCTTGTGGAAGTTTTTGAACCTCACTTATCCAAGTGAGTATTTCTTCTCACATTATACCAGAGTTTTAGACTTTAAACTTTTCAAAGTTTAGAAAAAAACGAAGGAGCTGAGCTGGACTTGACTGCCATGAGACCTGAGAACTGACTCCCTAAAGACTTCACTTGACCCACACTGAATAATAGACATGCATTTAAAAGACTTGTAAAAATGTAAAAGAAAAACCACTATATCTACAATATGGATGCCATGTCATTTGGCCATCATTCAGACACCTAAAAGTCCTGCATTATGACTTAACCGTTACTTGTGACTTCACTTGGAATCGTCCAAAAATTGCTTGACACTTGAATTGGACTTGTCTCAGCTGACTTGAGGCATGTCCTGAGGTGTAGTCTGAAAGTTTTCAGACTTAGCTGTCTTGCTTGACTTGAGATTTGATGTGAGGCTTGCTCTGAAGGCCCTTAGACCTGACAATGACTTGTCACGAATGACCGAAGACTTGTGTTGGGCTTGTGATTTTGCTTTAGCTTTTATTGTGTTTTTGTTTTCTGTAGTGCAACAGTGTCACAGATAATCATCTAATTTCCTTCTTATTCTATACAACAGTTGTTTACCCCCACTCTAATCTTTTGAACCCTTCTCTCCAGTTGATTGTGATTCTTGTAATTTAGCACAGAGTAAATAGTATCTGATTGGTGATAGATGGACATTGAGAGAACAGGATGCTGGTTAAATTATACTCCACTGTGTTATTAACTGTGCTTTGATTTGCTTGACATTTAGCTACGCAGGCGCCTTGCTGTCAATAGCTGCAGACCTACACACGCACACACACACACACGCAGACACACACACACAAATTGGTTTCTGAAAGTGCTGAATGAAGGAATGTGAAGAGAGAAGCAGGATAGTTTGAAGCCAGGTGTGGGACAGAGTCTTGCCCTGGGAAGAATGAGCTATCGTTGGTCTCAAAAATGACCAAATAATGCCTATACGTAGTGTCCATCTATGCTTAGTGCACAACATTCATTCTCTTTGAGCCTGTCATGATCATACATGTGCAAAATACATATACATCTCCACATGCAGGTCATGTGGTAATTAATTGTACTTAAGGCCAAACACAGCTTCGTTTGTGTAATTATACCTTCAGCCCTCTTTCCACGACTGAAATTTCAATTTCCTCTTTTAATTTCCCTCCATACCAACTGATCTAGCAGGAACCACTTTAATGGTACCACTCTTTGTTACGATGGTGACTCACATGGGATTTAAAACGAAGAACCAAGCAGAGGTGAAAGGGACTAAAAAGAATCTGATCAATATCCCTGCTGTTATTTCCTTTGTTATGCTGTATTGACGTTCTTATAGGATATTCATAGGGCTGAAGAGCAGTAAGTGGTTTGGAGTGAGGTCGTATTTGAAAAGCTCTTCCAGGGGCTGTGCTTTTGTTGCAACACTCGTCCTTGCGTCATCGCAGCACAGGAAATGAAGAATGCATGAAAAACAGAAAGCCCTTGAGATGAGTGTGCTGTACATGAAGGGTTTGCAACGTATGCAATCTGGTGCTCTTTTCAATGTGCGTGAGAGTGAAGGACTGAATGATTACTACTCATCACCATGAATCTTAATAAGTCAGGAGAGAATATGAATGGAGGGCTGGATGAAAATCTGAAATATACTGGAGCTGAAACACTCGACAGCAGCTCATTAATTAATTAATCATTTAACTAATATATCAAGAAAAAACACCAGACATTGTTCATTTTTGTGTTTGCTACCCTTCTGACTGCTCTGTATGTAGCTTAAAATTCTCCAAATGAGATTGAAAATGGGTGATTAGATTCTGTAATTCAATACAAATGCTCTACTATATGTATGCCCTTTATCATTATTTGGAGGTAGGGTGTTAAATTTTCCCTGTACTTTGTTTAAAGTGAACCATAATTAGCCGTCAAAACAGCAGACATAACAGTGTTAACTCTCAACCATACTGGCGTACAGTAATAAGAAAACAACCATTTAAAAAAGAATGGCAGGCGACATAGCGCTTAAAGCTTGAGCGTTAGATCACAGGACTCTGCAAACTGACTGTGCATTTTGGTGACATATAAAAGTAAGAAGACTCACCTTTGCTCTGACGTTCTCATAGGACGCTGGGCTCACCAGGGAGAAACAGATCAGGAAAACATCCTAGATGGATCCACAATGAGATGAGACAGACTGGATTAGATGGTAGATTTGACCACACTGGGACAGAGACTATTGCGAGTCTTTTGCAAGTTTATGAAGTTTGTGGTGAAATATTTGTTATTTTTACGCCTGTAACAGAATGATTGCCGACAATAGCAACATGGCCACAAGATGCTGTGATACAAAACTTTTGTCAAACTATTTCCAAGGTCAAGAATGAAAGTCTATTTCCATTCTATTTCCTGATGAACCATCTTCCAGCTATTGTCTATTGTCTACATTTAAGAGCAGGCTTAAAACTTTCCTTTTTGATAAAGCTTACATTGAGGGCTGGCTCAGGCTTGCCTTGGACCAGCCCCTAGTTATGCTGCCATAGGATTAGGCTGCCGAGGGACTTCCAATGACACCCAAACCTCTGTTCTTCTCTCCCTCTCCATCAGTATGCGTTCCTGTCCTACCAAGGCCGTACTATGTTCATATACTATCAGCTATTAATATGTTAATGCATCACATACATAAATATGCCATATGTACTTTGTATACCTATAAATCTGTTACAGCTGTCAAAACTGTGATTTCTGTCAAACCCCAAACCTCTCTCTTTATCTCTATATCTCTCTCTGTCTTTATCTCTCTGTGTCTTTATCTCTCT
Source organism: Chelmon rostratus (assembly GCF_017976325.1). Classification (NCBI taxonomy): domain Eukaryota; kingdom Metazoa; phylum Chordata; class Actinopteri; order Chaetodontiformes; family Chaetodontidae; genus Chelmon; species Chelmon rostratus. The sequence goes on along the minus strand of NC_055660.1, from coordinate 13,307,517 downwards.
CTCTCTTGTGATTTGGCGCTATATCAATAAAATTTAATTTAATTTAATTGAATATTTCCAAGGTCAAGAATGGAAAAGATATTCCATTGTTTTTTATCAAAACCAGTTGGAGTAGCTGTACAGTTGGTTGCAAACAATTTTCAGTCCTGAGTTCATGCTTTCAAAACTCTACACACAGGCAGCACTCCAGAAGTCAATGTGCACTAACCTGCGGATCACTTTTTTCAATTTCATGAATTGTTTTCTCACTTAGAGTCACCCACCATCAAAACTCTGTGGACTTATTGTCAATTTTGCATGTTTGCCATACTGTTTGAAACAGTTTTAAAAATTTATGTTCAACAAAACACCCAATTATTGTAAAATTGCATGTGATGTGGTACATTCTGCTGCACCATCACCCACTTGAGACTTGCTCCAAAAGCGAGTCAATCCCTGTCAAACCCCTTATTTCAATATCTGTCTTTATAGCAGAGATAAACATATTTACTGTAACATTCTGGATCCTGTCATGTTGTTTCCTGTTTTATTTTTGTAACTCTACCTCTTGTGTCATTTCCGTTTCCTGTGTTTTCCCGCCTCTCATCAACCCCCACCTGAGGCCACTTACTCACCTGCCCCTGATTACCCTCCTTCCCTTCCCTGTGTGTATATACCCCCACCAGCTCCACATGTCTCTGTCAGACTGTCTTTGTTCCCAGTGACCTCACCTCATGCTTTTGCTGCGTTTGGCTCCCAGGGTTGGTTGGACTTTCCCTGCTATTGATTTTGAAGAGTTCTGCCTTTTTCCTGTCTGTTTTGTTTGCCTTAGTGGACTCGTTGTGTTTGCCTTTTTTTGGATCATAGTAAAGACAGTGATTTTTGCTTGAACCTTACTATGCCTCCTGTGTTTTTCTCTGCATCTGAGTCTGAGCTCACCAGGGCCATTACATTTACAGGCTGGTACAAAAAGCAGTTTTGGTCTCCAAACCTATTTTCCTGTTCATGAGAAATGTATGGGGGTGAATTTTTTTGTAGTATAAAGGCTTAAAGTTATGCATAATTATGGCTGCTTGGAGTGACAGCTAACCGCTAGGTTTCAGCGACCTGATGCGTTAGCTACAAGACGTTCGTTTTCCTTCAGTCTCAATAAAAGGAAATTAATCCAAATAATTTATTATTTATTGATTAAATAATTCTGGCCAAAGCCAGTCAACATACATATATGTATTCAACTGTTCGTCTTTTTTAATATAATACTTAATCACTGTCAAATCTAACATCATAAGGTTTACAGGAATTTCCAGGAATTTCTGTGTAGATTTTTTTTCAGCCTGATGTTAGTTAGGTTGTTTTCACACGTTAAACAGCTTCCCCTTTTCCTCTCTTATTCTTTCCCCTTGTGCCTTCTAATTGAATGAGATGTAGCTCAATCAGGCTGCAGTGGTGTATATTGATCTGGCAGTTGAAAAACAACGCAAACTCTCCTGGGTGTTACAATGGAGACAAAGTGGATTTTACCTTTTCTAATGAACTGTGTGTGTGTGTGTGTGTGTGTGTGTGCGTAATGATATACCGTTTGTGGGTATGACAGTGGACGGAGCCTGTCGTAGTCTTCCTGTCCAGCTGTATCCCAGAGGCCCAGGTTGACCGGCTTGCTGTCCACCATCACATTCGCTGAGTAGTTGTCAAATCTGTGGGGAGCGTGGGGGGACGGTCAGCGATCAATCATCAAGTCTGTGAGTCAGTCTTTCATTTATTTGATTACTTAAATAATCAATCATTAGATTTATAAATGCCATAGAAATGACATCATGTCAAGGCTGGGTGTCATAATTAGACATGAGTCATACTGCTTATGTGTCCATGCAACAGTAACAATACAACAGTTATATGATACATATAGCATTATGAATAGATACAACACTGTGAAAGGTGCTCCTCTGTCCAACGAGCGCTTTTACTTTTGACAGTTTCAGTACATTTTGCTTGCTCATTCTTCTGTTTTTTCTACTTCAGTAGGGTTTTCAATATGGGACTGTCACTTGTAGTATTTTTATAGTGGTATAGGTATGGCTACTTGGTACTGCTATTTATTTTTACTGAAAGAAAAGGTATGAGTACTTCTTCCATCACTGGAAATAACCACAGCAATGAGTTTAATATTCAAACAGGACTGCCCTCGTGTGGTCACTTTGAAACACTACAGCCTAATAGGTCAGATATGTGAGTTATTTTCCTATACTTTCCTACATAAAATATATAAAACACACACAATTACTATCTGGCTTCAATACTAAAGAACAATGAGTTCACCTTTGATTGTTATGAAAACATTGGAGGTACAGACTGAGGTCATATTATTGATCATTTCAGTTTTTCCTTATGCATCTGTGACGAACACACTCAACTGTTCGTGCAACATCCTGCTTCTCTGTCATGTATTTGCTCATATTCACAGTATTCTCACACCTTCAGCAGTTAAAAAAGAAAACAACACTGCAACATTAAGTTTTGAAGTAGACTAGAGAGTTAATCACTCATTTTTTCATTCTGTCTTTACCTGGTGTGTGTGTGTGTGTGTGTGTGTGTGTGTGTGTGTCCAAGCATGCACACAGTGGTGTTTATGCATAACTGGCGTTCATACAAAAATGCGCAACATGTTTGTTTTCCTGTATATGTCATATGTGTTTTTTCATGACCCTTTGGAGAGAGCATGTGTCTGGGTGTGTCATACTCACACAGTAGGAATGTACTCCCCGGGGAAGGCATTGGTTGTGTAGCTGATGAGAAGACATGTTTTTCCCACCGCTCTAAATCACACAAGTAAAAACACATAGTGAGATATTAAAAGGCAATAACAATGCTTCAGGCTATAAGAGTAGAAGATGGAAAGAAAAACTGAAGGTGGGAAGGGCTTTGTCTGGAGTCATAACCTTTGTCCCAATATATGCTATGCTACGTATATGTATACAGAACCTGGTTAAATTTAGTGTATAGAATGGAATTAGAAGAAGAGGAAGAAGAGGAGAGATGAGTGAGCTGGCAGACTAATAATAGTGCAGTCATCACATATAGAGTATCATAAGTTCTATACCGTATTAGTTTTAACAATACATTTTAGAAGTGAGAAAACAGTAGACCCAGCAACATGTTCATTACAGGAGTGCAGCGAGCAGCTTGTCTCAACATCCACATTGACGAAAATGCACGACCGCATGCAGGAGACGATCGAACAAGTACCAGCTAGCCCTGTTCTCACTTTGTTCTAGAGCTTTTTCCTGTCAGCATTTCAATAACAACACCAGAACTCATGCCTCGTCCTCACCTCGGCACTGACACACATAGCAGTTGCAAAGATGTCATGAAACCTGATGACTTGCCTCACTCTTTTGCTCAGACAAGCAAGCGGTTAAGGTCTAGATTGTACCCAGTTTAGTAAGAACCAGTTCATCACCAACAGTCATGGTCACTCGTTCACCACCGCTGCTCTTTGAAGATGTGAGCTGGAGGGTTTTAGGACTTAACCTGCTGTGTATCTCCACACATGAACAGACAATTATCTGACAATGTTAGCACAATACCAGGGATTTCTTTATGTGCTGTTCTCACTAGTTTGAAGTAGGAAGGGGTTTGTTGGAAAAGGTCATGTCACACAATTTCCACCTGTCAATCAGAATTTAACAATAGATGAATCGGATGATAGCTGTTGGTCACCACTGTCAGTAAAATCTGATCAAACCAGAGCAACACAGTCCTGCACAAACAACTTTGAACTTTAAAGAGCACATTAACTTTACCATTGAGTGCTCCCCACTTAGTCACAAATATTTGCTTTTAAAGACAGTTGCTGCGTAAATTGAGCATGAATTCATTCTCAACGCTGAATAATATCTCATGTCAAGGTCCATTTACCTGGTTTTTCTAGAGCTGTCAACCACATCTTACAGTCTGCATCAGGAGTATGCTCAGTTGTTATTTTAACAGGGGAATTGTTCCATGTGTCCCTGTTTAAGAGTGGTCCTTAGTTTTTGTTTGCCTGTGGTTCTCATTTGAAACACCATCAACAGATGAGGACTGTAAAATGGGGTGAAAAACTCTTGAAGTGTTGGTTCACCCTAATCACACACGCACACAAACGTTACCCATTCTCGGATCTGGCCATGCAGATTTCAGCCAAGGTTCACAATCGTAGCAAATAAAACTCACAGACACATAACTGTGACTATGTACTAGGACAGTTTTCAGTGTTTGGTTGATTTGTTGATTGATAGGAATTAGTTTCCAATTAAAACAGGTAGGTCTGTGTATTATCAGGGACAATCACGTAGAAAAATGTTGTGACAGCTGAGTTTTTTAAGAATTTTCAAAGTAAAACACAAAAGAGGGATGCTTTTTGGATACCTTGGCTGCATCAAAAGCCCCTCCTTACTGCAGTGTATATTTATTTCACACCATTTGCTTTATGCAAGGAGAAGTTTTTAACTTGACATTGCCAATCACATTTCTACTACTTTTTTCACCTTTGATAGATAGTAACTGTATGTGACTATGCCTGGTAGTGATGGCATAAAATGATGGATTCAGTGTCTACAGTCTTGTTTTCAGCCACAGCCTTTGACCACAAAAACTGACATTTCCCTCATTTCCCCCTATTGCATTGGGGTAGCTGCAGAAGCATTAACTAAACTCAGCAGAGGATATTTTGATCTGGGCTAATAAAACTAAATTGCCTGCGTGGAAAGCTGCCACTGAATATGACTGAGAAAATGTGTCATTCAGTGATGTGGATGGACCGACCATTTAAAGAAACTACCTTTTCAAACAAACATTTAGTGATGCTAAAACCTAAATAACAGTAAAATCATGATATTTTTTGATAAAACCTTATCCAGGGTCTTAAAACAGGCTCTCACCTCAAAAACTGCCAATTTAAAGAAGGCCAGCCGAGGAACAAGATGACTCATGAGTGATATGAGCAGCCCAGCTGTTAACTTAGAAAAACGCTGTGTGTGTATGTGTGTGTGTGCAGTCTGTGTGAGTACTCCTATCTTTGTGAGGACCGTATTTGAGTTTTAGGTGTTGAGTTTGATGTTCTCCTTCTCCAAAAGGCAGTTTGAGGATTCAGGGTGGCTTTACGGTAAAGAGTGAGGTTTAGGTGAAATATAAAGGCTGGGGTTAGGCATGCAACAGTGATGGTTAAGGTTAGGATCATAAGGACCATTAAAGGGCGTTTTATGTCAGCGAAGGCTCTCAGAAGTATAGAAGTGTGCAGCATGCGTGTGTTTTGGGGTTGTGTGTGAGTCAAATAGGAACTGATCTGTTTCAGAAGCATCAGTGCTGAAAACAGGAACCAGCCAAACTGAGCTATCAAGACGACTTCAACCTCTGATCTCGCTCTGTCTCTTTCTTAATCTTGTTTTCCATCATGTCTTCTGTCCCCTGTTTACACGGTCCTACACTATCTGGTTCTAGCTTGGCAAACTCTTCAAAGCAGATTTATTCTAGGTCTGTCTTTGTTTCTGCCTTTCTATTCTTCACCCTTATTCTCTTTTTCCAAATCTCTACCTCACTTTTTTTCCCATCCACTGAATCTTTATATCATATCTTCTTTGTTCATGTTAGCTTGTTGGTTGGAATCTTATAACTATAACAACAACATACTTTTTGAAAATTTCTTCCATCTGCATTTGAAACACCCCCATCTCTTTCATCATGGTTCAGTCCAAAAAACACAAACCACAGTCAATAGTCAAATAGCTTCAACTATACTGACACAAAAAAAGGTGTCAATTAGCTGATCATGAGTTTGTTTCCATGTTATCTGTTATGTACTATGTCTTTATGCTTTGCATCTAAAACATACAATTTTCCCCTGAAGTATCTTAAAGCTTGCTCACACCAGCAAGTGAAACGTATGCCATTACATGTGTTGTGTCATTAGTAAATGGTGCCATAGGTTTTGAGACATGCTGATACAAAAAGGGCCAGTTGATGAACTAATACAGCTGGCAAGTTAAGTGCTAACAAGCTAGCCAGTCTAGAACATGCCAGTCAGTCACAATATCTCCAAACTTCTTATAGTTTTCTTTGTTCTGTGTTGTTTTCTTCATCCTGGCATTTCGCTCTGAATGATTGAAAGTTTTACTGAATAAAACCTTCAACAAAGTTCTTCAATTCAGCCTACCATATTTGGCATTTTTGGAAAGTTCTACGCACGGTGCCAACAATATTCTGCTGATCAATAGGTGGGAGTAACACAAGACCGCAAGCAAGTAAACATACATCAACAATGCTGTATTTGAAATACTAAAAATGGGTTTGCAAATGTTTAATGAGGAAGGAAATGCACTAGATACCTTTGTTAGGCCTCAAGGATACACCTCATGTTTTCTGGTGATACTGATCATAAACATTCCTTTTGTTTATTTACTAGACAATTCACCTGCGCCCCTTTAAGAGGTTTTAAAATGTGTGTTTAGCACGGCCGAATTTAGATTATTAGTGTATTTTAAAAATTTGCTGTGAACGAAACTGTTGTTGAAAACATCCATCCAACAGTCCAGCATTACAGTCCGGCCGTATACGAGCAGCATGATTGACAGAATGTACAGAGTGACCTGTTGAGAGGCGGCAGACTTCCCTCCAACCTGAGACCAACTTCCTCTTCGATCCTAGTTACTGGAAGCTCAAAAACCCATTTTTGACATGTCTCTTTAGTCACACACAGAGGCAGACACGTGTTCACACATCACACAGACAATTTAGCTGCTGTGTTTCTCTTTAAAAGCCTCTCTCCACAAGCCTGAACTCAAACTGCTGCCATGTACAGCAAAGGAAGTTTGCAGAGGTTGCGGCACGATGCTGTGTTTCAGCCGCTACCAAATCAAACAATCAGAAAATAAAAAATCTTGACAGAAATTACTCACACCACCAGCTTCATCGACTTTTGTGAGTGGAGTTTTGACCATCTGTAAACCTCTTTTAACATATTTCAGTAGGGATATTCCAGTGGTTTTTTTCCCATCAGTTTTTGCAATTTTTCCCAGACCAGCAAATCAATACTTTTGGCAGTGACTGATTCATGCAGCCAGGTGTCACATGAAAGCATGTAAAATACCTGCAGGTCCTATGTTTCAGTGTCACATTTGGCCTCCCCGAGGCGTGAAAAAAGCACGTTCTCATTCCACAGTCAAGTTAGCAATAATAAATATGCAACGTCCAATTAGACCGCATCCGCTCCACAGTTTCCACCATCATCACAACCAACCCTTTTGCCCCGCCTTCAAGGATAAGACGTGTGTAGAAGTTAGTTTTTCTGATGTGGCTGACAACATTGTCCAAACTTGTTCTGTGAGAAAGCATTCAAGCCTTTAGACTGAACAAATTCAGCAGGTTCACTTTGACTAAAGACTACAAATGTGTCTAACACGATCAAGCTTTTCTGTGTCTTCCTGTTTCTTCTCTTTTTTGGGGGGGATTTTCTGCGTCTCATGAGCGACTCTTTTGGGCATTTCTTGCATTTTCATCTACAGTGAAGAGTGTGCTCTGAGCCCGCTGCATTACAGCATTTTCCTGCATGTTGTGGCCTGCACCATCCAGCACCCTCACTCTGAATCAGCGATGTCAAACACGCGGCTAAAGATTCACACCTAACACTGGACAGACTGTGTTCTTTAAGTTTAAGCGTACAGTAGCCTTAAGTTCGTAAAGTGAACACCATACCACCATGCCACATCTCCACATCATGCGGAAGGTGATAAAACTGTCAATCAAGGCTGTTCAGGCAGTTTAAAAATCTTTGGCATTTCTGTCAGATTATCATAAATTATGAGCCCAGGGCCAACCGTCCCCATCATGCAACACCTGGGCTAACATTTCAATACCTGAGGCTTCTGTAGTTCTAACAATATAGATAAAGTAAAATAATGGCATACCCATCTCCCACGACCACACATTTGATAGCCTGCATCCTGTTCCGCTCTGCTTCGACTGTGCTCTTCACTCTGACAGAAACCGACTCAGAGAGGAAGGCGCAGATCAGCATGCAACTACAGGAAATTGTTACACACCTCCCTCGCTCCCCTCCCTTTGCTGCCTCTTTTTTCTTTCTAAGTCTCTCTTCCTTCACGTTTGCACCAGTCTCTCCTTCCGGTGTTGTTGTGTTCTCTCATCTTCTAAACAACAGAACTTATGCAAGCAGTGTGCAAATGATATGAAATAGAGTAGAAATGTGATGAATGATGTGGAAAAAGACACTGTTGCAATAGAAAAGTGCTGTGAAATGGTCGGGGAGTGTTTTGAAAGGGGGAAGATGCAGTAACTATAACACTGGGCTTTATTTAAAACTTCCTCTTTTGTTCGCTTGCGGATTTGAAATCATGCATGCGCGCACACTCACACACACACAGAGACAGACATAGAACCACACAAACACACATTTGTAGTTCATCTTAAATTTAAGTTTGAGTTTATGTTTCATGTTGATTTGTAAAGTGTTTAAAAAGACAAATTAATGGAAAACAAACCACTTTAATGCATCTAGCTAACCTTTAATTATGTAGACCATCCTGGTTTCAACTCAACATTAACCATATGGACACACACTTAGCTAACTCTTAATTATGAGGATAATCTCGGTTTAACTGGACACCACACACACACACACACACACACACACACACACACACACACATATACACACATTGAGCTAACTGTAAATTATGAGGACCATCCTGGTTTAACGAGACATCAACCAAACACACACACACATTTAGCTAACCCTTAATTATGGGGACCATCTTGGTTTAAGTGGGCATCAATCTTACACAGATACACTGACAGTTATGTGAATAACGTTCGTAGAGAGATAGTTGATCCAGACAGAGAGGGCGCAGGTAGGTGAGGTGAGTCCACAGGTTCCTCTGGTGGTGGACTGGAGCAGGGCAGACATGGCAGGTTAGAGACACGGGGAGAATAAATTAGTCACTCATAAAACAGACAAGGCAAACTGTGAAGCTGTAGTAAAGCACAAGGGCGAGCAAAGTGGCACTGACTTGTTACCAGGCTAGTGAGTACAACAATCTGGCAAAGGGTGCATCGCAATTCTCTTAAGTGCTGTTTTCCCGCTTCTCAATCCTCACTCGAACCGGAAGTTCGTCTGGTCCGCCAGGCTGTCCCAAAGCTCTGATTTCTGCTCCGAGGAGCGAGGAGGGATCTCGGAGGAGCCATGAGCGAGGATACCTGAGTGCCTCCTTCCTGGAAGACTTTCAACTGAATGCCCACCCCCATGGCTGGCACATTTGAACGGGATGGCAGAGAAACTGTTTAAGTGTAAGTATCCTGCGATGAATGGCTGTAATTCAGACGGGCCTAACTTAACGTTATGTTCTCCAAAGAGCAAAAATACAAGAACATGGGGATCCGTCACACTTCAATCAAATTTATCTCATCCCCAACCCGTTTAGTTATAAATGTCACTAACAGCAGCCTCCCAGCATGTGTGGAACATATGTGATCATATAGACGACAGCTTCACATGTTGGAGACTGTGACATTTTAATTCCAAGCCTTCACGTGGCCACGTTATGTTTCCAGAACTGTCAGTGATGTATAAACCAAACACATCGGCCTCTCGTCACTTGTTCTGCGTGTTATCTAAGTGAAATAATGTGTTTCACGGCGTGTCGGTTTCCCTTTACTGACAGCTCTGAAATCTGTCTCATTGAACAGGGAGCGAAGACAGAGCAGGGCTGATAAAGTTCAGGTCAGAAAATGAACACCTCTGCCGCGTCATCAGAAACAGACATCGCTTCACGTGCCGCTTCAGATGACAGGACCCTTATGGCCGCCGTTGTAGAGACCATGCAGTAACTGGAAAAACGAGCCATGTCAACTCTGAAGAATGTACTTTTATTTGACGCTACAACAACAAATAATACATTTGTCAATAACTGTACACATTCAACATTGTTCAGACAAAACTACTTTCCTGATACTCGTTGTTCCTTACTCTCAAACCAACAGCTGCAAGATACTATGGACTAATCTTATTGCAACACTATCATTGGTAAATTGGTATATTTTACAGGGACGTTGTGCCTGGTGCAGCGTCTATAATGTGCTTTAAAAATCAGTCTCAGAGTATGCTGTACAGAAAGGTTTGCTGCAACAGCCTGGACGTCTGTCTGTCTTCTTTCTCGTCCTGCAAGAAATAAAAACAATTAAGACCTCGACTTTATTAAGTTTATTGTGTCACACACACGCACACACACACACACACACACATTGATACGACAGTGCATGTAGGACATCCAAGAAAAATCATTTTTACTGCAACATCAGGTACCAAAACAATTCTTTCTCTAAGCAAAGAAGTGGCAGTTTTGTAAAGATAATTTCTCTGTGACATGTCATTAACTTCTCTCTGAACCTTATTATTATGCCAACTTTTTTTTTTTTTTTAAAGAGGAGTTCAAAATTAGCTCCATACTTCGTTTTTGTCAGTTGCTTATGTATCTCCGATGGAGAAAAGTCTTTGACTGTTGTCTGTCTAATTATTGCAGTATTCTGTAGCTCACTGCATTATGTGTCTGTCCTCCAAGCAAATTAGAAACCTGCCCTGAGGGCTTGGAAATAATTACTCAAGTGTAATAGGAACCTTTCACATATTATGCACACATCACTTCAGAGGAATTTGTCTTTATTTTGTATATTATCAGAAAACGCTCCATCTGTTTCTTCGTCTGTTTGTCTTTTTCTTGCAGCGTGTCTCTCTGTGAGACTCTAATTCTATTTGACTTGCTTTTTTTTGTCTTTGTCCAGTTGTGAAACTGTGTGCCTGGTAAAGCGGAAGCCATTGAATGATGCACTACTGATTAAGCCAATTCTTGCTGCACAGTGTGTGATCAAGATGCCTCACAGGTTGTGTGGGATGAATTCAGACTTTTGACATTTGTTAACCACATTTGCTAACCACATCTTTCTGCTCTCTCTTTGTTTGACCACACTCCTCCTCTTCCTCTGTGTTTACATCAGTCTTACCATTTACAGCAGTGAGCATCCCTTCTTCTTCTTGGGGCGGGACTGAGGGCAGAGCACGGCCCGAATGGCCTCATCAAACACAGTCTTCAGACCTTCCTGGGTTAAGGCTGAGCACTCTAGGTACTTTGCTGCACCTGTACATACAAGCAAGGAGACACAGAATCAATCACTTTTTTTATATATAAAAGATATTTTATATAAGTAATTTTAACATAGCTACTACTTAACATACATCATTTCACCAGAAGATCAATAAAATCATGAATATCTGGCTTTGCTTTTATCAGTCATTCTGTAAGTAGAGGCAAATATGAAATTTGTGCAATAAAATCTTGATATGATTGATATGATGAATTTCATTAACTCTTTGTACCACAACTGAGACATATTGTTTGCATACATTTTATGGCTGCACAGTAGATAATTCCCTTTTTATGTTCTGATTCCGTGGTGTATCACATCTGAGAAAAATGCAGAAATCATTGGAACGCTTTGTTAGTTATGTTGAGGCAGTATCAGTCACAGAGCATATTTGCATTCAAGTCATGTTTCTGTGCACCTGACTGATCTAAGTCCAGCATTTGTTCTGCTTTTAACTCTTTTTCTGGTCTCTGCCAGTTCCTGAGAAAATTATCTGGCTTTTTAGCTGCTCTGTGTTATTTGCTAGCATTGTTTGCCATTGGGTCCTGGGTACATAGCATACCAAGCTTTTTTGTTGGACCTTTTTCCTAGAAGCAGCCTCCCACTGTGACAGGAAACAAGGTTAATGAGAGACATAATACTGAACAAAAACAGTAAAGCTGTTGATCATGAGATCATACGAGATCACTGTTCATTCAAAACAACAGTGGCAACTCCTAAAGAGGTGAGCATGGAGACCGCCATAGCATCAGCTACATCAGAACTGGAGAGTTTTTTCACTGAAAGAAGAGCAAAGAATGGCAATGAAGGCTTTTCTCAATGGAAAAGATGTTTTCACTCTTCTCCTAAATGGCATTGCCAGTAGTTTTCACTCTCCTACATCATATGGTTCCTTGATCTGATTGACCAAAGGTAGCCCTTGATAGATAGATGGCTCGTTGTGGTATATTTTGAAAGTGCAGTTTCTTAGGTTGACTTCCCAGGTGGTGCTGTGTCAAACTTTCTGATAATTCTGGTTAAACCACGAACAACCACGTTCAGGTAACGTAGTTATTTTAATCAGCTGGCCACGGTAATGGCAAAAGATCACACAACGCAATCATAGGCAATGCATAATACGTTGACTACATTTTCATTTATCTTTAACACAGAAGCCTGGTTGATATCACTTACTGAGCGGTAGGTACCGCTTTGTTTCAAGCCTTCATCAGTCACATTTCTGTGATAGAAGACCTGGGAGAACCCCATGAGCATCACTCACCAATGTCCTTTGTCATATTCAGGCCCTGAGAGGGGGTGATTGGTGCCATCTTCTTTGCCTGCAGCTTCTCAATGGTTTCCTTGTCATCCCTCAGATCCAGCTTGGTGCCCACCAGGATGATGGGTGGGTCGGGGCAGTGGTGTCCAACCTCGGGGTACCACTGGCAGAGGACAGAGTTGAAGAATTAGAGGAGAGACAAGTGAAGACACAAAGTGAAGGTACGTGTCAGAGATGAAGAAAACGACACGGGGTGAAGGGAGACGAGAGGAGACCGTTGGAAGTGAGGAGAAAGTGAGTGAGCCCCAACTTCCAAATAATTCAGACCTCTCCTGGTTGTCTCCACTCTCCTCTTTTCTTGGTCACAGCTGTGAAATTTCTTTGCTCATTCTCTAACCCAGGTGGCCACTGTTTTCCCCTCTTGTCCTTGTACCTTTCCCTCTGATCTCTCTTGCTCTCTCACTCTACTCTTTGCCACTATTATCCTCTCTCCATCCATTTTCCTTAGTCAGGAAATGAGAGATGCTGTGTATTATGTAGATTCTGTTCGTGCCCACAGGCCAGAAATAGTTGTAGTTTTTGACTGGGAAATCCAACCTGCTCAGTGGAGGAGTCTTCTCACAAGCCAGTCGAGTGACGTGAGGGGATTACGAGTTTTAATAGATGAATCATACCGCTGCTTCTTTGAGTTACTTCTTTTTTAATGTCTTACTGTGTGTAGCTGAAACTTTAAACCACTGTGTAATACAAATTCATGGAGTCCTGAGCTTTCTTCTTCTTCACCAGCTTCTTCTTCTTCTGAGGTCTCATTAAAATAAATCTAAATTTAATTCTGATGTGCCATTTTGGTCACGGCCAATAGGGAAATTATCTTGTGGAAGCTTTTTTCTTTTTTTTTTCTTTTTATCCAAGTGAGTATTTCATTTCACATTGTACCAGAGTTTTAGACTCTAAACCTGAGAGTTGAGAAACAAATGAAGGAGTTGAGACTTGACTGCCGTGAGACCTGAGAACTGACTCCCTAAAGACGTGACTTGATTTGGTACAATCCCATACAAAATGATAGATGTGCATTTAAAGGACTTGGTCTTTGCTATATTAAAGCACTATATCTACTAGATTGAAGCCAGACCATTTTAATGGCCATCATTCAGACACCTAAAAGACCTGCATTGTGACTTGCTGTTTCTTCTGACTTGATTAGGAATTGACTTAGACGTGACATTGACTTATCACAAATGACTTAAGCTTTGCATTGGATCTGTCTTGAATGGATTGCAACATGACTTGGACTTGTCTTCAATGACTTGAGTTTTGAGACTTGCTCTGAAAGACTTGATTTGACTGTGGCTTGTATCAGTTAACTCGAGTGTGACATGCCTGGACTTGGCGTGGACTTGAGTTGACTTGACATGAGACGTGTTGTAAAACACTTCAGATTTGAATTGGTCGATTGACACTTGAGTTTGACCTGTTTAGGGTGACTCAAATGACTTCAGACTTGACTTGGACTTGTCCTGAAAGACTACACCTTTCCAGCTCCATTACTCTCATCAGTGCTGATCACAAGGCTGTCCAGCAGTCCACATACACACACACACACACACGCACACACACACACACGCACACGCACACACACACAAATTGGTTTCTGAAAGTGCTGAATGAAGGAATGTGAAGAGAGAAGCAGGATAGTTTGAAGCCAGGTGTGGGACAGAGTCTTGCCCTGGGAAGAATGAGCTATCGTTGGTCTCAAAAATGACCAAATAATGCCTATACGTAGTGTCCATCTATGCTTAGAGCAAACACTGGCAGTCTAAACATTCATTCTCTTTGAGCCTGTCATGATCATACATGTGCAAAATATATTTAAATCGCCACATGCAGGTCATGTGGTATTTAATTATACTTAAGGCCAAACACGGCTTTGTTTTCTTGATGTGTAATTTTGCCTTCAGCCCTCTTTCTACGACTGAAATTTCAATTTCCTCTAATACTCACTGATCTAGCGGGAACCACTTTCATGGTACTATTCCTTGTTACTATGGTGACTCACATGGGATTTATTTAAGCAGAGGTGAATGGGACTAAAACGAGTCTGATCAATATCCCTGCTGATATTTCCTTTGTTATGCTGTATTGACGTTCTTATAGGATATTCATAGGGCTGAAGAGCAGTAAGTGGTTTGGAGTGAGGTCATAATTGAAAAGCTCTTCCAGGGGCTGTGCTTTTGTTGCACCACTCAGCCTTGCGTCATCTAAGGACATGAAATGAAGAACGCATGAAAAACTTAGAAAGCCCTTGAGATGAGTGTCTCTGTATGGAACTTAAAAATCTCCAAATGAGATTGAAAATGGGCATTTCCTCTGACAGACAACTAAAACTCTTGGCTCTAAAAGATAATTGAATTAATTTAATTTCAGGGGCAGCTCTCCTGAATTGGTTATTGGAACTTTAATATAAAATCTGTAACATGTTCTAGTTTGCATCAGCATATACCTGTAATGTAAATGTATCCATTACATACCCATAATACATGACATAAAAATTAAAAGTAAGAAATTATAAAGTTGTGAATAGACAGTTTGCTTAGCCTAGAATGAATGTGTGGTGTCTAAAAATGGACAGTGTTGAGGAATCTGATAAGGGAAACATTGTCAATATCATGCACGCACATGTGTCCTCAGTCTATTTTACACAGGAATCATTTCTGAAATCCCTGATTTTTTCTTGCCCTTCTGTCTTTTTTGCCTTGCACGGACATTGAAAACACCGACCACCCGTCTGATTCAGCAAACCACGTATGGTAGAAGAGGCAGCATTATAAACACTGTCGATTTTATTATAGGACTTTTATAATAGGAGTTCATCATCTAAAAAAAAACATAAAAGAGTAGGCGACTGTTTATTTTGGTGACTTATAAAAAGCTAGAAATGATAATGTACCACAGAGACAAGACTCACCTTTGCTCTGACGTTCTCAAAGGACGCTGGGTTCACCAGGGAGAAACAGATCAGGAAAACATCCTAGATGGATCCACAATGAGATGAGACAGTCTAGATTACATGGTGGAATTTGACCGCACTGGGACTATGTCTATCACAGGTTTATGTAGTTTATGGTAAAATATTTACGTTATTCTACACCTGTAACAGAATGATAATGAGCACTAGCAACTAAACTATCTCCATGACAACTGAGCAAACTCCATCTGCTGGTGAAGGCAACAAGGTGTGATGAGAGGTTCTAGAAAAAAAAACCAATAAATGGATCATCTGACACAAAACTTTTGTCAAACTATTTCCAAGGTCAAGAATCAAAAATCCATTATGTTTGTGGTTCAGAATGACTGCTTGAATTCATTTTTTAGGTATGAATGAATATGAAGCTACAAAATGTCGATTTTCCTCCCGCCTTAATAAAAGGCAACTCCAATAATACCCTTAATAATCTTAAATATTGCAATAATGTTGGTCACACTGTAATTGTTTTTATATTTATGTGGGAATATACTATATAATTTTATTCTTTTTTTGTTCCTTTTCTATTGAATGGTTGTATGTAATCATATTGAACTTTATACCGTCTGAGGGTAGGCCAATGGGCGGAGCCTGTCGTAGTCTTCCTGTCCAGCTGTATCCCAGAGGCCCAGGTTGATTGGCTTTCCGTCCACCATCACATTCGCTGAGTAGTTGTCAAATCTGTGGAGAGCATGGGGGGGGGTGGTCAGCGATCAATCATTAGATTTCTGAATGCCATAGAAATGGCATCATGTCAAGGCAGGGTCTCAATTAGACATGAGTTATCTGAAATCTGAAAAGAGAACATTTTAATTACAGAAAACATGAAAAGGGAAGTTTATCAGGGCTTACTGAACAGTTTGGGAGAAAAATCTGTGTTTAAGTTCAAAAAGTGCTTTGCAGTGAAACAAATGTTATTTATCGAAGTAAATAGCTTATTAAACCTCAACGGACTATTTCTTATGCTCAGTTAATGAGCACCAGTCTACTTCTTAGACATAAGACTTTGTGTTTAAGGAAATGAGCAGCCGTGGAATGTAACTAGGTACATTTATTCAGGTACTGCACTTAAGTACAGTTTTGAGGTACTTGTACTTTACTTGAGTATTGCCATTTTATGCTATTGTATGCTTCAACTCTACTACATTTCAGAGAGAGTTATTGATTTTTTTACTCCACTACATTTTGTCTGAATACTATTACATAGACTTCCCACCTTTTATCAATGCAGAATACATGACCAGCCTGTAACATATGATACACTGTTGCAGAAAAAGCTACCTAACAGTAATGTAGTAAAAATTTGCTCCACCTCAACCCAAATACTGCTGCAACAGTAATAATATTCCAATTATATGATACATATAACACTACTTATAACACTGTGAAAGGTGCTACTCTGCCCAACGAGTGCTTTTATTTTTGATACTTTCAGTACATTTTGCTGTTTTCACTTTTAGTATTTTTATATTGGTATTGGTGTTGCTGCTTGATACTGCTATTTACTTGCACTTCTTCCATCACCTGAAATCCCCACAGCAATGATTCTAATATTCAAGCAGGACTGCCCCCGTGTGGTCACACTGAAACGCTACAGTTTCTTTGGTCAGCTTTGTGAGTTACTGTCAGAATCAGAATCAGATTTAACGGCCAATTATGTGTCCACATACAAGGAATTTGGCTCCGGTTTAAACATTGCACTCAATGTACTGGCACAGGAAAAAGGATGTACAGCTCAACAAGGACAATAAATGGCCGGTCAGTTGATGTTTGGGTGTTAGAGTTAATAACACTGTGTGACTCGGTAACTATTCATCAGTGACGGCTTGTGGGAGGAAACTGTTTCTGTGTCTGGTTATTTTGGCGTTCCTTGAGCCCCTACCAGAGGGGAGAAATTTGAACAGGTTGTGTCCACGGTGTGAGGGGTCTGCAGTGATGCGTCCTGTCCGTTTCCTCACTCTGGAGGTGTCCAGAATGAAAGACAGGATGGCACAGGTGATTTTCTCAGCAGTCCTTATAGTCCATTGCAGTCTGTTCTTGTCCTGTTGGGTGGCAGACCCCAACCGGACAACAATGGATGTGCATTAAACATACTGGATTATTCCTGTGTCGACCTGGATCAGCAACTGTTGAGGCACTTTGGACTTTCTAACCATTGTTTGCCTTTTTGACTTAGGATATGTTTGAAGTCCACCTTAGGTCCTGAGAGACAGTGGATCCTAGAAACCTCAAGTTTTCCACAGTGGAAACAATGTTGTTGAGGATGGTGATAGGGAGCAGTGCTGAGGGATTTCTCCACTATCATCTTCACAGTTTTGAGCGTGTTCAAAACACCTCGTAACTTTGTTTTGAAAGGTTTATTATTTTTATTATTTTCATGATTAATATGCTGGCTAGCAGAATAAACATAAAATCAATGCCTCACTCACAAACACAGAAACGTTAAGTGCTGAACTAGACAAGAGAGTTAATCATTCATTTTTTCCTTCCCTATACTTAACTGTCGCCGCCATGGCTGCATTGAAAGCATTGCATACCAGACAGGAGTCACAAAACCAGTTCCTCTTGTCCATAAATTACTGTTTCTGTCTCTCGCTTCTCTCCCGAATTGGTGAATCAAGAGTTTATTTCAGCCAAACAAGAGTTAGTGATAGTTGTTGGAACATTGAAAAGATGAACCCAAGAAGGTTTTATTGAGTTTTATTTGGTTTTAGTCTCATTTGAATGAAGTGCCTTCTCGGGTGATAAAATCAGTGTTTCTGTGAATGGAGTCTGGTTGGTTTGCAGAGCGATATAATGACTGTGTCTGGTGAAACAAAACAGATCTTTCTTCCAGAAATGTGCAATTTTTGTGTTCTTGTATATGTCATGTACTGTATGTTTTTTCTTGAGAGAGGGAGAGAGAGAGCATGTGTCTGGATGTGTCATACTCACACAGTAGGAATGTACTCCCCGGGGAAGGCATTGGTTGTGTAGCTGATGAGAAGACATGTTTTTCCCACCGCTCTGAATCACACAAGTAAAAACACATTTGAGACATTATTAATAGACAATCACAATCACAATCACAATGTTTCACACTATAAAGGTGGAAGATGGAAAGAAAGACGGAAGGTGGGCAGGACTTTATCAGGAGATGTCACCTTTGTCCCAATTCCATATTACATATTAACAACAGCCTATAGTACAATACATTCAGTTTCATGGTATACTTTTTTGGAGTTATTATACAAGAAATCAGCATACTTCAAAACTTTGTACAAACACAAAATGATGCAACGTGCACCTACACACATCAGTCACACTGAAAACTCGGACATTCCTTCAGCTGTTTCATCCGCAGTGTATTTTTCAGCTGTGAGCAGTTCCTCCATCTTCTTTGTGCACTGCATTGTGGCACAACTACAACCCACTGCAGATCATCAGCACAGACAAAAACTATTCTGACATCCTTGAGTATGTAATTCAGCGTGGACTCAAAACCTGGTTGGATTTAGTGTCTAGAATGGAATTAGGATAAAGCTATGGAGAAGAAGAGGAAGAAGAGGAGAGACGAGTGAGCCGGCAGACTAATAATAGTGCAGTCATCACATGTACAGTATCACAAGTTCTATGCAGTATTCGTTTTACTATCACATGAGGTGTCTGGTTATACTTTCAAAATAAAGCTTGCTGAAGAACATGGCAGGTGATGCTCGCAGTTTGGTTGGGTTGAGGCACCAAAATTAGGAAAGTTTTGGATCTCTAGTAGAAGTTCTGCGGGTTTCAACAATTTTTGTTTGTTAAAGGTTCCCTGTGACGTTTTAGACCTCCAGTAATGCTATAGATCTGTTTTTTGACTTGAAGCACTGACATGCTGTACTCTACTGGATTGACAGGCTTTGGCATGAGACCAGGCTGGTTCACAGGTCTAAAACTGAGTGCTAAGCTGTCTGTCAATCATTTTCTTCACATTCCTCACATTACATCCTCCCCTGTTCGTGTTTCTCTCTTGTCTTTGTATTTGGCGGTGTGGTTAGAAGAAAAAAAAAACATGGGAGGAGTGTGACTGTAATCTATGTCATGTTCTGGAGTAGCTATGACAGGTGCTGTGATTAAACAGAATACATGAGGATGTGTTTTTAAAATGTGAAGTCCAGCAGTGTTTGTTGCTAGAAACATTGTCTTTTCCCTTTTCTAAAGGGTTTTGTGTTTTGTCCAACCTCATGTTAGATTATCAGTTTATTTTATTTTTTTTAATCGTTTTTAAAAGTACTTTCCTTATACACAGTCATTTTCTTTAACTCGGCACAACTCACAAACTTCATGAACACAGCGAGCACAATCCTTTTTGAAACTTAGTCTCCTAAAAATTACAGTCATATACAACTGATTTGGGAGAGTTGTAATGCACACAGACTTAGATTTTCTGTTGACATACGGAGTAAATGTTGTTAATATTTCAACAAAGTTCTCTGAGCTAGCAGGCAGTTAGAATGCTCAAGCTCAGTCGCTGATGGGACAATATGTTCACGCAGTTTATTGATGAAAGACGTAGCTTATGCGTAGATCTACAATGAATTATTACAACTATCTGCAAACCATTCCTCACTTAAAGAGAAGCTTATGCTCTATGCCAAGATATGCAGCACTGTGCCAGCAAAGGCAAGGAAGAAAACATAGACTTTCAAAATAAAGCCTGCTGAGAAACATTTCACGTGATGGTTGCAGCTGAGCCACCAAAGCTAGTTGGTTGGGTTCGGGAAAACATAATGGTTTTGCATAAAACAACTACTTCCTTAAAACAATCAACAGCGACTGTTGGTTTCACACTGGAATGAAACCCAGGTCTCCCTTACATGGATCTAATATACATGCATAGATTTTACGACTGGCTGAGTCAAAACACTGACATGCTTTACTAGATTGACAGGCTTTACATGCTTTGGCATGAGGCCAGGCTGGTTCACAGGTCTAAAACTGAGCACTAAGCTTCTGTCAATCCTTTTCTTCACATTCCTCACATTCTATCCTCCCTAGATGTTCACACAGTTTATTATGTAAGATGTAGCCTGTGTGTAGGTCTACAGGTTTACTCTCATAATTATCTGCAAACCATTCCACATTTGTGGTACAGTTTATGCTCCAGACCTGTAAGGCTGTTAAATAGTAGTATTCTACTTTGTCTAACTGTAGCTGACAAATTTTCTGGACCAGCTTGTTCAAACCCTTTATTCAATCTCTTTTAATGTTTACACTGAGTGAAATATTCAAACCCAAGACTCCATGCTTTTTATAACCACATCATTCCATCAAAAGAACTAGACTGTTCTGTGGGTTTCAACAATGTTTTTAGTTTGTAATTGGGTTTGTAGGTTCCCTGTGGAGTTTGAAGCCTCCAGTTATGCTGCAGATCTGTTTTGATGAGTGAGTCCATGTTTTGTTTATCTCATGCAAATGCATTGCACATGCATGACAACGCACATGTACAGGGACACACATAGATGACACA
Source organism: Chelmon rostratus (assembly GCF_017976325.1). Taxonomy (NCBI): domain Eukaryota; kingdom Metazoa; phylum Chordata; class Actinopteri; order Chaetodontiformes; family Chaetodontidae; genus Chelmon; species Chelmon rostratus. The sequence continues at coordinate 13,286,583 of NC_055660.1, read as the reverse complement.
ATGCACAGTCCTACCCATGGTGCCAACACCATTCTACTGATCAATAGGTGGCAGTAACTCAACTATATATTCCAAGATAAAAAGCTTAAAATAACCAGTACTTTTTAATTTTTTTTTCTACATATTTTAATCTTTTATATAGTCAAATTTCATTTGTATTTTGTTTTTTTCTACCTCTGCTGCTATTTTTCTTCCCACTGCTATTACATGCTGCTGTCATGCCCAAATTTCCCCGGCTTATCTTATCTTAAAGGACGAAAATGCTGTTTCAAGAATAAACCCGTTCGTTAATATTTGCGCATCTTCTGCGATCAGCATTTGGTCGCGGTCAGGAGATGATTGTGATCGTGGTTTAAGAGAAACCAACTTTCACTGTTGTTAAAATCCCAGATTTTGTTGATTCTTTCATCCACCTCGACCTCCCTCCTCCCTTTGTGGCCCTTGTGCCTCTATTACAATATCGCATAGCTCGCTCCTTTGCTGCAGGCGGACAGAGGACAGGCTGGTTTTTGAGTGTTTTCAGCTCCAAATCATGGCTTAAAGTCATCACTTTACCATCACAGACTTGGAAAATGTCTCAGGTATTTTTACAGATGTTTCTCCACTCTGCAAATTTAAATCACAGTCACGCTCAAGGCACACAAGGAAATGGAGCTACTGTAGCTCTGTGAAACTCTCCACCTGCAAATGATTCATTTTCTGTAACTGATTATTGTTGTCTTACAGCAACAACTGCAGCCCTTTCACTCTACAATTTCCTGCATCGCGACAACCAGCCCTATTGACCCTCGCTCAAGGATAAGGAGCGTGTAGAAGTTAGTTTTTCTGATGTGGTAGACGAAACATTGTCCAGAAGTGTTCTGTGTCTTCCTGTTCCTTTCTTGTGTATTGTTTTTCTTTGTTGTGTTTCTTGGATTTTTGTCTACAGTAAAAAGTCTGTGCTCTGAGCCTGCACTGTCCAGCAGCATCATTCTGAATCCGCCCTGCCGAACACACGCTTTAAGATTTGACACTGGATAGACTGCACTCTTCAGCAGTAGCCTTACGGTTGTTGAGTGAACACCATACCACACTACCACATCGCTTGGAAGCTGATCAAACTGTCAATCAAGGCTGTTCAGGCCATGTGAAAATCTTTGGCATTTGCGTCAAATAACCTTAAATCATGAGCCAACCGTCCCCATCACACATCACCTGGGCTAATGGAATACCTGAAAGCTGCTGAAGTCCTAACAATATAGGTCAAGTAAAATAAAGGCATACCCATCTCCCACGACCACACACTTGATGGCCTGCATCCTGTTCTGCTCCGCTTCGTCTGTGCTCTCAACTCTGAAACAGGCTGAGATAAGAAGGTTCAGAGACGCAGATCAGCATGCAATTACAGACATTGTTACACACCTCCCTCACTCCCCTCCCTTTGCTGCCTCTATTGTCTTTCTAAGTCTCTCCTCCTTCATTTTTGCACCAGTCTCTCCTTCCAGTTTGGCGTGTTTTTTTTCTTCCTCTAAACAACAGAACTTATGCGAGCAAGTATGCAGATGGTATAAAATAACAATAACAATAGCACCGGGCCTTATTTGAAACTTGCTGTTTTGTGCGCTTGCAGATTTGCGTTAGTCGTACTAGCAGTAGTTTAATTTCAGTCATTAAGAAAAAAATTCAATGCACAGAAATAAACCACACTATTACATAAACGCCTTTACTGCCACTACTACTACACACACTCACACACACACATATTATAGTATAATTTATTTCACATACTTGAAGTTTAATTTTAATTTGTAAGGTGGTAAAAATAAATAAATAAATAGCAAAAAATACCTGAGACTTTCCACTAGATGGCACTTCTGCATTGTTTTGAGCAACGTCATGTCTAAAACTCTCAGCATATGCAGCCATGAGGACCTGTTTGTTCAACTTGACCTACACACATTTACATTTTACTTTTCATAATTGGAAATTACAAATTGCTTTAGGCAAGAGCCTGATGCATTAGTCTGAGCAACCATGAGAAACTCTTAAAATATCCTTTTGTCTTTACACTGTTGCCTTCCTAAATTCTTCTATAATGTGAAAATGTCTCTATTGTAGCTTGCATACAGTGTTTAAATTGTGTTGTCAGATTACCAATATTCAGTTGTACTGAGGTTGTCTTTGTATTTTAATCAAGTAGCAGCAATTTCAATACCCAACAGAAGTTTACAGTCAGACGTTGTTCATGATGCTGCGTGCAAAACCACCCTGCTAACCACTCATGACTTCTGCAACCAACAAAGGTTTTCAACTGTCAAGTCAGGCTGACTTAGTCCGCCACAATATGACAAGAAGGAAGATAATTTTATCTTCAAAATAAAAGTGTCTGTTTTGCAAGGAGAATAAATCGAGGTGCCACTGTTGATATCAATAGCAGTGCTGAGAAGTGTCAGGAGTTCAACGGTTACCTCACCCTCTGATGAGATTCCTGGCTTTCAAAACTGCCTTCCTGGCCTGAACTGTGTTTTGCAACTCAGTTTTATTGTCCAACCAAATTTCAAAACGCCCTCTGTCACCTCCTCTATGCAATGACGGATGTGCTGCCAGTGTTGCAAACAAAATGCACGTCTACAAAATGTCAAATTCAAGCCACAAAATCAAACAACAAAGCTGTGTTATTATTGTTTTCTCTAATGCTGCCTCATGTTGTGTCTCTGTTGGACCTGGAGATTAAGATTTGTTCTAATGTCATTGTCAGTCACATAACAACATAAATTCCTGCCTGGGTTGCAAAGGTACAGTCGATTGAAAATCATTTTTAAAAGGACCGTCTGACCCTCCCTGGTTTCCTCACTTCAGGAACATGCAGTCAGGGTTTTTATTTTGAAAGAGGTCCAACTGTTTTTTGTCTTTCTGTCTTTTTGCTGATGTCAGCTTGACATTGTGATGGATGGGGAAGAGGTGGGGTTAGAAAACAACATCTGCTTCATTCAAGTGTTACTGCAGTATGTGCTGTGGTCGTCTGCATATCCTGATAGCTCATCTATATGCAACTGTGTTGGTATTGCCAATTTTTCTGTTTCTTGGGATATAAATGACTGATTTTGAAATGGGTAAGACCTGTTTTGCTGTTCTTCCTTCTTTTTATTGCTTGTATATATGTATATATATATGTATATATATGTATGTATGTATTGTTTCAGATGTCATCAAAGACATTTGTTGGTATTACTTTCTTGTGGTCTAAATAAATGTGTTATTTAATATTTTAAGTTGAGGTATTTACCTGCGTTAAATGTCTTTTAATTTATTCCAACATGTGATGAGGTAACTGTCCTGTCAGCGTTAATCTAGTTGATGTGTCCATTCCAAAATCCATTAAAAGTGAATTTCATTGTTTGTGGTGTGACCCATCAGTGGCACTCATCACCACCTGAATCCTGTGTCGGTCTCAGCTGAAACAGGGAAGAGGCAGTCAGACTAAGAGCTCAGAGGAACACACACCACTGACAATAATACAAAAACAGAAGTTGCTATCTTTAGTTGGACGTATAAACAATCCACCTTTAAAGTCATGGGGCCGTGCTATTTCAGGTGCGTCCACGGTTATTTTTTAGATTAAAACCAAAATCTAAGTGATCTGAATGAAGAGTTAGATGACTTGTGCCTCTAAGCTTTGTTGCACAAGATGTGTAAAGGAAGGGTGGGGAAGTGGAAGTCCTGTGTTCAGATCATTAACACCAAATGACTCACTGATCTCTGCAGGAAGTGTTGGTCGCTACCATCTGGTTGACTGTACATTCTAGAGGGGTTGTTTGTCACTGCGATTGCAACCTGCAGTCTTTTATTTACATGTTGGTCTCTAACTGTGCAAAACAGATGTCAAACGAGCTCGCACTCTCAGGTTGAGTTTCACTGGTAGGTTACCGAAAAATCTCTGCTGTGTTGGGTTGACTGAAGAGCGACTTTCCATTCACAACTGACAGCACAACAAAAGTTGGAATTCCTTTGGAAGAATATGAATTTTGAGGGGGAATGACAGACTTGGAGATCAAAGTAAGAAAGATCTGATGCAAAAGACAGAATTTTGAGGTAAAATGAGTCTGAATTAATTCACAGAATTAAGTGTTCTAGTGACATTGCTCAAGGGATGACAGTGTGTGCTGGTCAGTCCACCACTTTGATCCAGACTCAATGGATATAAGATGGATTGCAATGAGCTGCTTTAACCAGACGTTCATTGTTCCCAGACAATGAATCCCACCGAATTTAGTGATCCTTGAGTTTTTCTCTAGTGCCGCCATGAGGCTGACGCTTGTAGTTTTGAGTGGAATGTCTCACCAAGTATTGAATGGATTGCTGTGACATTTCTTATGCCCCCCTAGTATTAATTGTAAAAACCTTTGTGGTCCCTTCACTTTTCATCTAGCGCCATCCTCAGGTCCTTCCATTTTTCATTTAGTCTATGACCAAATGCCTGCAAAACCAGTTCTATTCACATTAGCCTCAGCTGTACTTTGTGTTTTGTGCTACGTAGCTCATGCTCATGTTTTGTGCTAAGTAGCTCATGCTAACATGAGACCTTACTCATGTTAAGGACCTCATCCTTAACACGAGTATGTTATCATTGCCACTGTGAGCATGTTAGCATGGTGATGTTAGTATTTGGTTCAAAGCAGTGGCAGTGGCCTGAACGAAGCCTGGCTGCTGAAATCTAGCAGCTAGTTGTCACTTAAAACGACCACGGCCATTATTGTGCAGATCTTTTAAGCTGTGATGTAATTTCAATAGGTGAGTTATATAAACATTCGCCCTGTAAAGTTGTAATGATTTGGAAAATTAGCTATAGAGACCAAAACCATTTTTTGAAGTAGGCTGTAAACATGTTTATTTCTGCTGTGAAGTTGGACATTTAAATGTGGGGGTCTTTTGTAGCCAGCCTCAAGTGGCCTTTCAAGGAACTGCAGTTTTTGCCACTTTTGCGTCGGGTTCATTTTTCAGTCCTGGAGGTTGCGGCTTGATGTTACACAGCATTATTTCTTAAGAAACCACAAAGCCTGAACCAAAACGTAGTATGGCTGCGTAAGTTTTCATGAGTCATGCTGTGCAGCACTTTTGTATGTCACTGAGCTCCTCTAATGTGGGAGTGAGGAGGGTTGATGGTTGACAGAAATATGAGAAAGCGGCCTCCACATAGCCTGTTGGCTGTGTCTAAATATGCATCCATGTGTCTGCACGCTCACGTCTCACGTTTTTCAAGAAATGTATTCTTGGTTATATTTCGCGGTGGCGGATATCTTTCACGTGAAAACCGCACCACCTGTCTCACATATCTTCCAGAGAAACCTCTCTTCCTTATGCTGTGGTTAAATCTTTAAATATACAATGCATTGATACTGTATGTAGATTTATTCAAATCATTACAAGGTACAGCTGTCTCTGATGTGAGAGAAAGAAGGTGACTGCATGCTGAAATCCCAGGCAGGGCTTTAAAACATTGACACTTAACTCGTTTCCTTTGGTTTATTGTTTGCTGCATGGAACAATTTCATTTCCCTGGCGTGGGGTTAAGAAGTTTTTATCTTATCTTTACCCAAATGACAAAGCTTGGGTGTGTTTCAAATCTTCTGATGTCTCAAAGGAAGCCTACAATAGATGACTAGGCCATCAGGGCAGATTGCATCATTATTTTAACTGAATGTGTGGCCTGATTATTAAATGTGAATCTAAATTCCTGAGAATCTGTTTGCCGTTTTTTTGTTCCAATTCCTGTACAGTGTCGTCAGATTTTACAGCAGATGAGAAGATGGAGATTGAGAGCATTAAGACGCATAAGGAAGACCTTCTGGATGACATCCAGGTATATACACACACATTTTGTCAGACACTGTAAAATATATGTTAGATTAAAAAAAAATGCCGTTTTAATTTATTCATTTCTGATCTCCACTGGGAAATGTGACTTGTTCTGCTCTTGAGGAAACAAACGCTAAAGACTTTTCTTTCATCTCGCTCTGTCCAGAAGTTAAAGATGGAGATAGACAACGTCATGGCGGAAATACTCAGCTTTGAGTCTGCAGAGGAAAAGTGAGTTTTAATCTGGGAAAACCCCCGCACCTACCTTACAAACCAGGCATTCTTTTTATAGAGCTGTGCTCTTTTACAACTCCTACTAAATTCTTCTTTTTATTTATTTATTTATTATTATTCATACAGTATGTTTCAGTTTCACAGTTGCTTTCTGACAGTTTTCACTCACAAAATTTTAAAGAAATAGCTCAACAAATTTCATTCTGAAACTAATATTTGTTTTATTGATTGTGTACCTTCTCATGCTGAATAGTGAATGTAACTAATAAGTCAGCCCAATAAAGTCATCACAAATTGGTCAGAAATCCCACATGTCTGCCTGGCCTATCAGATCAAACCATCTGTCTCTTGATAACCAATAGTCCATTTGTTTACTGTATATTTAGAATAACTATCCCATTGTCTAATGTTGTTTTATCTAGTCTGTTCTAATGTTTTTTAATGTAGGTTAAAAAACAAGTTGCTGTTTCTCGAGCACAGGATTTAAAAATGTTACTCAGAATATGGACAGAAAACATTGACATAAAGATTGATAAAATAAACTCCCAGTGAGAAAATGCATCATTTGGTGGAGTCTAGTGGTGCAGAGGCTGACTTGAAAAGGTGGCAGGACTTCTGTTGTCACCCTGTTGCATATTGACTGTTAGTACTCAAATGTATACGTATATACTGTGGCATAATTTAATTACAGTTATTCCTTAAAAATACTGTTTTTCTGTTTTTCCTGCAGCAAGACCCTAGAGAAGAGCAAACGGTTCTCAAATGGGAAGAAGAAATTCAACATGGACCCCAAAAAGGTGATCGCAGACAGGCGTGGATGTGTGTGTAGCTAAAATATCCTAATCAGCATAATGCTTGGTATGAAACGACTTGTTGCTATAGTTAAAAAATACCTAGCACATCTCACTGTGTGTCTCGGAGCCCTTCAGTGAGTCGTTGTGTGGACTTCCTCCCACTTAACCACACTTGATCTGCTGTCAATCTGTGAAGTGACATCGATGCAGGTCCACAGAAGAGTGTCTGTGGTTTGAGTGACACGTCAGACTTGGTACTGTTGTGGACACAAATGTTTGCAACAACAAACACAAAGTAAAAGCTTTACCGCTTTGGCTTACTGGAACAGGTCCGCTCCGACCTGCAGTTGCTGTTTTAGCACAAGGGAACTTTTAGACAGACTTCAGAGGTTAACTGAAAGGCCCGTTTACTGTTCCATTTTTATTTCCTTGTGTTGACAGTAAGACTTGAATAAGTTAAGGTTTCGAGACCAACATTGAAGGAAACTAGTAACCTTTCTAACCAATATGAATGTGTGATATATTTAAAAGATATGCTAAGATGCTTTTCAGCAGACTACATTCAGCTTATATTCTAAACACCTCTGCTCTGCTACATTCTGCTTCTGTGTTTCCAGCAGTTTGGGTCTCTCAGTTCAGGCAAAGAAACATAACACTGCCTTGAAAAGCTATGTATATTTGCGTTTTTTGCTTGAATTGATCGTGTCTGTGAAAGAATCACACCCTCACAGACAAACATCCTTTCGTACAGCAGTTTCAGTATTTAGAAAATGTACTCTCATTTCTTTATTTCTGCAGATGTGTTATTTTTACCTGTGTCGACACAGGCAGCAGTGTTGTATTGGAGGTTACTGCTTTCAGAGATCATTTGAGATTTATTTTAAATTTCCATACCAAATGTATTTTTAACCATCCATTTCTTCTCCAAACCCTGTGATGGAGAAGAAAGAGGAAGAGAAATTGTTTTTAAGGAATTAGGATTACAGAAACTGTGAAGTCACTTGGTTTTGCCAACTGGAGATGAGATCATTATGAAACTAAGCACATTTTGCCTCAGCGCAGTATAGGCTCTTTGTGTGTGTGTGTGTGTGTGTGTGTGTGTGTGTGTGTGTGTGTGTGTGTGTGTGTTTTAGTGCATAAAGCATTGTGTCATAAAGTAAAATGTTATTAAGCAGTGCAAAATTGGGTGCAGTTAAACAAATCATGAACAGAAATAAAGGGGAAATACAATGGATGTGCTCAGTAAACAATCTGTGTGTATGTGTGTGCGCGCGTGTGTCTGTGTGTGTGCGCGTGTGTGTGCGTGTGCGTGTGTGTGTGCAGGGCATCAATTACCTGGTGGAGAATAAGCTGCTGGATGGAAGTGCTCAATCCATTGCTGAGTTCCTCTACAAGGAGGAGGGACTCAACAAGACAGCCATTGGAGAATTTCTTGGAGAAAGGTGAGAAGGAGGAAAAGGAGGAGGGTAGAGTGAAGAGACAGTAGCAAAAAGAGGATGAGGATGGAAGACAAGGGGGTGAAGAGGTATAGAAATGATGAGGACAGTAAGGAAAACTGCAGACAGCAGCTAGTAGGAAGAAAGGAAAATGAAGGAGGATTAGATGAAATGAGAGAGGAAAAAAGTGGGGAGGATGTGAAAGCAGCCGCAAGAGAGGGAATATGAAGATAGAGGGGATGTTAAAAAGCAAAATGAGGAGGTGAAGGAAGAAGAAAGTGGAGGAAAAAAGGAAAGAAGTTATAGCAAGAGGAGGACAGAGAGAAGAGAAGGAAGGAAAGAGAGAAAGAAGGAAAGTGAATAACATCCTCTTCCTCCCACCATCTGTCCCACAGGGAGGAGCTCCACCTCCAGACCCTGAAGGCCTTTGTGGAGCTGCACGAGTTCTCCGACCTAAACCTGGTCCAAGCCCTCAGGTCAGCTTCCCTCACCTTCACTCCTGTCCCTTCTAGTACTCTCACTCCTCCTCATCATCACTGCCGTCAACAAAATTAACAGGAACACTTGCATGTGTGTTTCTTTTCAATCAGAGCATCAATCAAAACATTTTCATACTTAAAATGTTACAGTGCTTAGTTTTGTATTTGTGCGAGGCGGGACAATAATGAAGAAAGACTCGCTAAGAAAGAAGGAACAAAAGCAAAGAAGCGATTGATATCCTGAAAAATAATATGTCGAGACAGCGATTTTGGCAGTATCTGCAGTATAGAGTCACAAAAGTCACTAAAATGAGTCATTGCTTAGCTGAACTTTGTTCTGGAAATGAGTTTTAGATGTGAACCATATTGAGGAGGAGCAAAACACCATTTAACACAGAAGTCTTCACACAGCCATCAGCCACTATCGAACTGACCACTGTTGTATCAACATGGCTGCATAATCCAGATCCAGATCATTTGATACACAGCACTGATCATGCATCTCTCACCCTTGTTATTCATACTGTACACTAATAAGTGTCAGAGCACCGTTTCATTTTAAAATACGCAGATGATTCTGTTATTGTTAGCCCGCTCCAAGGAACAGAAAACAGCCACGGCCCTGTCGTTGACAACTTTGTCAAGTGGTGCGAGGACTCACACCTACAGGTCAATGAAGCTAAAACAAAAGACATGGCCATTGATTTTAGGAAAAATGCCAATACACCTGAACTCATCACAATCAAGGGACAAGCCATTGAGCAAGTTCAGTCTCATAAGTATCTTGGGACTATAATCGACTCCACTTTGAATTTTAAATTAAACTGTGAAGCTGTGAGCAGGGAGGGTGAGAAGGGACATCAGCATTCATTCTGTCTGCGGAAGCTGTCCTGCTTCCACATTGAAAGGACCACGATGACACTTTTTTATCGTGCTTTTATTGAGTCGGTTTTAACTTTTTCACTTGTGTCATGGTTTGGAAACCTGCCTGTAAAAGAAGGGAACTCACTGAACCAGATCATTAAATGGTCTGGTCGACTCATTGGGGAGTCACAGCTGTGCCTACAGTCGCTGTACACTCTGCAGGTACAGCGACTGGCCAGCTCCATCTCCACTGATGACTCCCATCCCCTGGCAAGTGAGTTCCAGCTGCTGGAACTCACTTGTTAGGACCACTCGCTACAGGTACAGCTTTGTTCCTGCTGCTGTCTCTCTTTGAAATAGGAGGTCTTATTTTAGCATTTATTTTAACGTGGTCTAAACTTTCTTACTTATTTATTTACTTACTTATTTATTATTGTTTTACTGTCCCTCGTATCATGCTCTTATGTTTTCTTAGCATGCTCTTAACGGGTCTTTATATTGGCATTTTTAGTGATATCTAATGACTTTTATTTATTTTATTTATTTGTTTTAGTCTTTTAACCATGATCAGTGAGCTGCTGGGAGTACCTGTCAACGTCTGCTGTTAATCTGTCTTCCGTATGTGTCCTGTGATTTAAAAGTTGTATGTTTGAGATGCCCTCTCCAGACTGCAAAACAAATCTACCTACGGGTATCAATTAAGTTACTTTAAACCTTGAACAACTCGAGCCAGCTCGGCGAGTGTTCACACTGAGAATGAGAGGTCAGACCGTTATATACAAATGTCATGTCGTCAGTGGGCAGTGTGACACTTTGCCACCTACGTCAGTGACTGTAGTGTGTAGTGTTAGAGACAGACGTAAAGGGGGCCCTTCACCAATCAGATTACTCGTCTTGTGGAGTGCTATTCATTTTGGGAAACCAGCTTGATGTTGTTTGTGGCTATGGAAGGGCTTTGTCATGTCTGAGAATGACCCGGATGATGTCGTAGTGACGTCACACACTCACTCCCAATGTGTGGTGCACCTGCAGTTCATATATTGATCACAAGCATAAATAAACACGTCGACATCACGCACGGGGGTTTATGTTATATTGATGTGTGTGACAGACAGTTCCTGTGGAGTTTCCGTCTGCCTGGAGAAGCCCAGAAGATCGACCGCATGATGGAGGCCTTCGCCACACGCTACTGTGACTGCAACGCTCACGTCTTCCAGTCGACCGGTGAGCTGCGCCGAATACACATCCGTCCACTTCCTGTCTGGGCGGTGTTTGTGTGTATGTGTGTGCATTAGAGTGGGTGTGTTTAAATGACCACATCACCTCTTTCTGTTTGACTCTCTGACTTTCCAGCTCTTCCTCCTCTTCAACAACTCTATGTTCATGTTAACTAAGTGACTTGGTCCTTCATGATGTTGCTTCCTCTTATTCTTTGTGTGTGTGTGTCTTCCTCTTTAACACCAGACACGTGCTACATCCTGTCATTTGCCATCATCATGCTCAACACCAGCCTCCACAACCCCTGTGTGAAGGACAAGACCACTCTAGAGCGTTTCATCTCCATGAACAGAGGCATCAACAACGGAGAGAATCTACCTGATGACCTGCTCTCGGTGAGAACCACCGGCCAATCACAGTGTCCAAACTAGACACCAGGAAGTAATAACCCAAGTGCTAAAAATTTTGAGTCCAGGCCATTTTTTTCCTTTGGAAATTTGATTACTACAGTCCCTACAGCCCGTGTCTCAGTACAGTTCCTGATATAAGGCCCACCATGTTTTAACCGATAGGTTCACACTTACTTTAAAGGATGAGGCTGCATTATTCTCCATTGTTGTTATTATTAACAAAAGAAAAGACCAAAAACCACCCATGCCAAAGTCTGTCAGCTGTCAGTACTTTTCTACTTTCCTACCCTGCCTCTGGCTCTCAGCCCCAAACCCAATTGTGCCTTAAGACATAAATCTTTGAAAACAGCCAGTGCATATATAGTTTCATTACTTTAAAAAAAACCCTTTTACCGTAACAGGAGTATATTGTGCATTTTTGGGACAGTATTCAGCCTCAGGTTAATACAGCTGGTGTGCTAGAGAGTATTTATGGCCGCAGGATGCTGTGTGAGGGATTCAGTGTTGGTTATAATGAAGGACCATGTTACCCAGTGCAACAGAGCAGCTCATTGATATTTTTGGACAACAGTGGTGCTCTAGGATTACAGCCTTTTGATACACAAACAGAACAGTCTAAACCAGTGATGCATTTCTCACTAACACATTACAGTAATGTGATTACTTATGACTCCATTTAATTACTAATCCCAGTAAGGATCTGTTGCTTGTTAGTCTCTTACAGCCTCTTCTAGCCTTTTTGTTGTCAACATTTTGAAATCTTAACCCTATTTGTCTTAGATCGTGAAACAACTAAAAGTCCATCAAAGTTTTTGATGACTAAAATCACTTTTATATCCTGAAAAGTGTTCTTCCAGCTACAGAACTCAGGTGAAGGTCTATTTGTGTGGAGAGACTAGGATGCAGGCTTTTCATGCTTCTCACCATGTGCACCCAGTGTCAGGTGTGTCACTTTCAGGATACCAGATGTGGTGAACAGAGTTATTCTGGGTATTCACATGAATCCCTCTGCTTGATTTAGCAAAGCCAGAAAGCGCTGGTTTCATTTCTGAATGCATTGTTTTCATTTTTCCAAGCATGCAGTTATATTTTTATAGAGTAGAAGAGACCACAAAAAGAGAGTTCAAATACTAGACACATTACTCACAGTACTTAGGTATACTTTGTGAAACCAGGCAGCCCTTTCTGTGCTTGGAAAAATAATACCACTGTCTCACACATCATCTGGAACAGAAACACACACATGTAACCACATCCAGGTTGTTCTCAGGCCCAGCTTCCACCTGCTCAGCCACTCTTCACAAGGCAATATTTTTTATTCTCTATAGCCTCTATAGTTGTTTTATTTTGTATCTTTTTTATATATATATCGTCTACTTGTTCTTTTTCTACCTCTCCTTATTTCTGCTGTTGTAACAAGTAAATTTTCCTGGCATCGGATCAATAAAGCTTTTTAACAGCAGTGATCCTGAAGCTGTGGGCTAGTGTTGGATTAAAGATGTGCAAACATAATACAGATATTCAGTGTCAAGCTTAATGGCGACAGCCTTATTTAATCTGGCAACTTGTATTCTCATTTGAGTTTTTTTTTTTTTTTTTTTTAACGCATTCAATTCCTTTCTACTCAGAAACTGTACGAGAGCATCCGCAATGAGCCTTTCAAAATCCCAGAGGATGATGGGAACGACCTGACGCACACCTTCTTCAACCCCGACAGAGAAGGCTGGCTCCTCAAACTCGGTGAAACACCTCTACAAAACAGTCTTTTCTGAAACATTAGGGATGTTTAAACAGAAATTAACAGACAGTGACCCAGTAGTGTTGCATTTACTGAAAACATCAGTTAGGTTATGCAGAAATTTAACTTCAGATAACCCACACATCTGCATTTTGGTCAGTTTGCACAGCCTTTAAAGGCTTGCCAGTTTCCACTGACAGCTGACAGCACAGCAAACAACTGTGCACGCAGTGATCTTCATTATCTGCTTTCTCTGTGTTCCAGGAGGTCGGGTTAAGACGTGGAAGAGGCGATGGTTCATCCTCACTGACAACTGCCTCTACTACTTTGAGTTCACCACTGTAAGGCTCCCACACTGCTCGTTTTGACTCGCCTTGAAACACTTGTATATTTTTACGTGTATTTTCACACTCGTTTCCAGATCCAGACTTTCCATAGCAGAAAGACAACAGCAAACTCTTAAATTGACCTCTAGTTGTCATTTGTCAGGATAACTGTTAGATTCTCCTCTAATTCACTCAGCTGCTGCAAAACTTCTTAAAGAGGCGGTTGTGGTGTGTGCGGTAGGGCTTACACAATTTCAGCACAGTAGACACTGGTTTATTTAATATTCACTGCGGCATTTACTAAGAAGTTCCAGTTGTAAAAAAAATCCAGATCAGAAAATGCTCATGAGTTGTTTTTTGGATGTCATACGGGTCATGTCAGAAGGCTTTTGTTGGCCAAATGACACAAAAACGCAGGCGACTTTTTTCATCTTAAAGGTCAGTGATCTGAGATTTTTCGTTATCAGAGTAGAGTTTACTGAAGTTTTGGCTGCGATGATCAAAATATCTTTTCAGTGCTGATAGAAAAAAAAGTTACGTGTAATGTCTTCGGCTTGGGTTCTTTTTGTGACAGCGGTGACGTTTTTACTCTCAGCTCTTCCTTTTTGCCCTCCTGATACATCACCTGACTCACTCTGTCTCTTTTTAATCCACCTGCAGGATAAAGAGCCCAGAGGCATCATCCCTCTAGAGAACCTCTGTGTGAGAGAAGTGCCATATCCTCGCAAACCGGTAAGATCCTGTCAGCTTGCTGAAAAGCAAATTGTATTGTTTCATATCGGCTAGGAAGGGGTCTGCGGGTGTGCATAGTGCTCAAGTTAGATCAATAGATTAGGCTTACTGTGTAGATTGATTATCATGTGGTTCCGGTGTCGTCTAGTACTGTCTGGACCTGTACAACCCCAACAGTCGAGGGCAGAAGATCAAAGCGTGCAAAACAGAGACGGACGGCAGAGTGGTGGAGGGGAAGCACCAGTCCTACACCATCTGTGCTGCCAGCGCAGAAGAGAGAGACTCCTGGATCGAGGCCATCAGGTCAGACCACACACACGCATTATGTGTGCAAATGTGCAAACGCCCTTGCAAATAGCAACATACACATAACCAGACGATACGTTGCGTAGCGATGCATGCACACATTCAGCTGCACATTCCAGTTCTGTGTGTTTGTGTTAGTATAATTGTGAGGACCATCATTCAGTGGGTTCAGTTTTCAAAACTTTATTACATGTAACCTGAAAGAGTAACGCTCCACCAGATCTTTTATGGAAAACACTGCAGCACTTACCTGTGCGGGGTGAAAGTTTTACATCCGTTAAACATCTGTCCACACCCAACATGACAGCTGGGTGAAGTCAGGTGTAGTCGGTTCTGCTTGAGACCACATCCAGTTGCGATCAGATGTTGTATTTGATTGTGCTGTGGAGTGCTGAGCCACACAGGATGTGGAAGGAGCGTCGTGGTAGTCACCGCTCCTTGGCAGTGCAAGCGAGATTATTGCTGCTTGCTGGGTGCCGTCACCTCCAACCTAACTTTTGTTTGTGTTATTATACCTACATGCTACATCCTTTGGATGTTGCCTGATCTTATTTTAACTTAACCCTTTACTAAACCTAATGCTCCATGACCTTAAAACCAAGTCTTAACCTACCAACAGTTCTTTCAAGCAGTGAGGACTGGCCAAGTGTCCTCACAGTTCATAACAGTTCCTCACTACGATGGCTTAAAACAGAAACTGGCCCTCAAGAAAGTTACAAGCCCACACATACACACACTAACACTGGTGCATCAGCATCTCTATAATGATCATCTTCTTTACTTCAAACAGAGCTAGCATCACCAAGGATCCATTCTACGACTTGGTCTCAGTTCGGAAGAAGAAGGTGATAAACCAAGCTCCTCAGGACTGAGCTGTCCAGCGCCCCCCTTGAACGTTTATGGTACTGCTCCACCGTGGGATTCAGTGCCCCTTTAAGTTGTATTTAACACCCTGAAACACAACTGAGGGAGGACACTGAAAGCTAGACACTGACAGTGGTTGTTCAGGCTAAAAGAAGGACTTCTCTTTCCACTTCTGTTTTTACAGACTGGACTGCACTGTGTCAAAGGCGAAAACATTGACTCATTTTGTTGCTCTCACTGTCAGTCTGACAAGCCACAAAGAATTTATTCACAGGACTGAATCTTTGTCAGAACTTTGTGGCCTAGATATTTGTGTTTTTCTGTTTACCGAGTTTTAAAGAAGTCGCTGTGTATGTATGCACTTTCTAATATCTTTTGCCCAAGTGGCAACCTCCAGGGCTGAAAAATAAAGGCAGACAAATCCCATAGACCCCCATATTAAAATGCCTCTGCAGAGGACATAAACATGTTTACAGCCTGGTACAAAATGAGGGTTTTGCTCTCTATACCTGATTTCCTGTTACAGGGGTTGAAATTGAACTCACTTGTTTATATTAAGGCTTGTGCATAATTATGGGCATGGCCACTTTGATGGTCAACTAGCCGCTCGGTTCCAGCAACCAGGCTCTAGTTGCCTCAGCCCATCCTATTGCCCATTTTTGGATTAGCCAAGAGTTTAGCACTGCCAGGATGGCGATGGCCGGAGCCACTGTCACTGAGCTTCTTAATGGCTCTTCAGAAACTGGGTGATGTCATAGAGTCTATTGTTTTATGCAGTCTATGCTTTTGCCAAGAGAAGCTGATTTTTGCTTGATGTCTGTCTGCTCTACAAGACGTAGTCGTGGTAGCATCAGGATGACAAATTAAGCATGCAAAGTCCCGGCAGTTCTATGTACTGCATGCTATAAAGAAGGCGAGATGTTTGACAGCTTTCTTACAGTTAGGCTCAAAAATTGACATTTACAAGTAAAGTAATAATAAGCAGCTTTGCTTCTGTGCTCTACACCATACAGTTACAGCAACGTGTCATCTGACGACTGCTTATGCTTTCTTTTGTAAATATAGATATATTTTTAAGTATTTTGGGGAATCCATTTTTTGTTGTTGTTGTTGTTGTTGTTGCAAAATTTCAAGTACTTTATAGAGAGACACTGAACGCGTGTTCTCGTCAGACCAAGCCTGCATCTGTTTAGATTTCACCTACTTTATTAGCACCATGCAATAAGTGCAATATGCATTTTGTCTTTGATTTAATCGGAATGTGCAGACTGCAAGCCTGTAAACTTTTAGCACTGGGAGTATTGTAGTTGTTATGTTCTCACGAATTAATTATTTAATTAAAAAAAGTGTTTCAGGTACCTGTTGACATGGATCCTGTTTATGGTTTAAGTGACAGATGTGTTATCAGTTGAAAGCACTGTGAAACCATCAGACCACACCTCACTTCCTCATATTTACTGTGTTTGTATGTGTTGTATGGTGTTCATTCCACACACTTGTGCGTGCTCCTTGGAGCATGAAGCACTTAAACCACAGTTGTGGTTTAATGCAATATCACACACAGAGGTTTAGAAACCATCTAATTTTATCGAACTGACACAAGTCATGTACACCCTCCTCTGCCTTCTTTCGTTTGATCAATTCTCATATAGTTTACATATCAACATTGTGTCAACAGCGTTAAAGTACAATAATTCAGAGTGTAGCAGGTCCAAACTACACATTGAAAAATTAAGTTTCATGCTGTTAAAACAACTTTACCTTTAAGGTGGATTATAGTCCCCCCAACTGTTTGTGCCCTCTGCAGTGTTTTACATCATCACTTCACATCATGCTTGTTGTGGGCATCTGCAGAATACAAATAATATGGGGACCTGCTCGTTAAAACACTGCTCTACAATTCTGCTAGTGGTCACAAACTCAAAAATGAAGACCAACTTGGTGCTTTTGAGGTCCCTACTCTGAAAAGCCAATGTAAAAAGCATCACAGTATCATATTCAATTAGAGGTGCAGTTGCATGACTTATATTTTATTTAGTTTATCCCAGAAACATACAAGTAAAACTCGACTAAGTTATTGTACTTTCTCCCTCAGTTTTCAGCGTAAATACTGGCGATTCCCTCTGATGCTTGTCAACATGGTGACCGACCATCTTTTCATTAGAGTATGCGAGTAAAGCTTTCTGAAACCCTAACCAGGATCAAAGTTGTATGTAATATTCTCCTGGATTTAGCAACACAATTGTAATTATGCCTTTCAACAGTTGTGAGCAAAGCATGCCCTTATAAAAGCATAATTGTGTAATTGTTTTATGTACTCAAAATTCTCAAGCATCAATAGGCAGACAAGCAACCCATAACAGTAAAAAGATGCAGTCTGTAGTGTCCCACTGAACATTAAATGTCAAACTTCTGCTAAGTGAGACATATTGGAGAAACTTAGCGGCACAGGTCATCTTGCAATGGAATGACCTGACAAGATCTGACCCCTAATTTCTTTTTTCAAGAATTTCCACTGAAAGAAAGACAGTCACGATGTTTTAGGATGAACATTAAGATGTAATGCTAACAGGAAATAACATTATTAGTCCTGCTGTGTGTCAGTAAAATTAGTGTCACCGTCGTGTGAGAACGTCTCTTCCTGCTGCAGCTCTGACTTCCTGTTTCGGTGTTGCACCACATCTCCTCCTTTACCCCCACCCCCAGCTCAACCCTTAGCTGTGTACAGGCCTGTGGTTCCTCTCTGAGGTCTGAGCTGTTAGCAAACACCCAGAGAAGATAAGCAGATCAGCTTCCCTTCTGAAGTGTTGGGGTAGTATTTTGAGACGTCACTAGGTGGCAGTACAATCTAAATGATACTTTATGTTTGGGACCATGCAAATAGCTTTCTGACCCTTCTCCCATTTATATTTTGTATTATTTTAATGCCAAAACGATTTTACACAGTGTGCACAATAAAGTTCCTGACCTTCAACAATATAATACAAAACTAGGTCTGTATTTAATAAGTAGTAAAACACTGAACCATCCAAATATTAAAAAAAAAAAAAATCTTCATGGCCCCTTTTGAGTTTTCCTTGTCTGAAACCTTTTATTAAGCGCAGCGAACAGGAGGTCCCACAACATTTTAGTGCATCAAACAGACATTAACATGAATTCTTTGTACGATTCTTTAACAGGTAAACGACAACACAGAAAAATTAGAAAGGTTTGCAGAACTATCCTGTAAACACAAATACTTAAAGGGAAACTACTACTTTTTCAAACATAATTTCTCTGTGCAAAAGTAAGAATGATCCAAGGTCAGACAATGTCATGTTTTGAGGTCGCTCATGATCAGAGTGCTTCTCGCCCGTCTTTGGACCTTGCAGTGGAGTCTGCTCTTTAAAGGACAGACGTGGGCTTCAAATAATTCCTGATCAGGGAGACTTAGATCTGCCTATGTGTCTGTGGCTGTGTTTCATTTGTAAACTTAGACAACTGCTTTCTTTATACTCTCTTACCAGCCATGGAAGACTTCACATTCTGTGTTCTCCAGGGTTGGGTGGTATCCCTTCCGTATTTACACCCTGTTATTCACAGTGTACGCACTGCTACCCTGCTACACAGCTGCTTCACACTCTTTCCTGCTTTAGTGTCTCTTACATCACTATACTGTGGCATACACCCTTACCATGATATGAAATTACCATGATAGACGATTTGATAGACTACACAACTATACACCCAGCAGGGAGGCAGTCACTGCTACATCCCTCAGGCCCCAGCAAGGTTCAGAGTGAACACAATGCCAGCGATCAGCAGGAATTATCTCATCAAACCTTTCTGCAACCCACAAGGGCAGCAGACATCCCATAACACTTTGAATATTGATTTTACATTTGGCACCAAACATATAAAAACTGCATGTGTGAGTTCCTGAAGGACTGTACATTCATCTGGTCTTTCTGTAAGGCACTGGATACAGTACTCACAATCTAAAATCAAAGGTGACGTCAGTTTTGAGGAAACCACTTTAAGGGTGTGATACTTGGCTCTGTGGTCAGAGGGCTGGCAGGTTCCCCTCAGGACACCACGCAGCCTTGTTTTTCTCCACGTCGACTCGTGACACCTGTGAGAAAAAAGAGTCGTAACTTAATTATAAAACGAAACTGGTGAGGTGAAAGAGACATTAAGTAGAATTCATCACTCAGGATTCATAGAGGAAAATGTCTGTAAACATACGACCATTAAATTATAAAATATTTGACTAAACCAGCATTGAAAGTAACTTTGTTGTATTTGCTTTAAAATAAGGCAAGATTAGATTAGATAAGCACTTTGCAAACCTCTTCGCGTGTCAAGTAAAACAAATCAAAGATAACCTACTGTAACTGGTTACAACCCTGATTCCGATAAGTTTGGGACTCTGTGTGAAACCTAAATAAAAACAGGATGAAATCATTTCCAAATCAGTCCATGTATTAATCTCCTTTATCCAATCACGTGTTCACAAAGTGGTGAACCTCGCTCCATCCTTGCTTGTGAACGACTGAGCCTTTCCAGGATGCTCCTTTCATACCCAATCATGATACTATCACCTGTGACCAATCAACCTGTTTACCTGTGGAATGTTCCAAACAGATGTTTTTGGAGCTTTTCACAACGTTCCCAGTCTGTTGTTTGAAACGTGTTGCTGCCATCAAATTCAGAATAAGCAGATATTTACAACAATCAATGAAGCTGATGAGGTAAAAAAAAAAATAAATATCTTGTCTTTGTACTGTTTTAAATTGGGTAAATGTGAAAAAGGTTTAGCAAGTTCTCACATTCTGTTTTAGTTATGTTTATTTATGTTTTACACAGCGTCCAGACTTTTTTGGAATCAGGGTTGTTCATAATTTATGTCTCCAGAATATGACCGAGTTGAAGATTTCTTAATCTGCCTCCCTGTCCCGCTAACTGTCCCTCTGACCACTCAGATTTACTGCAGGTTGGGAACCACTAGATCAGGATAATTATTTCTTTCGGATTCAGTCTTTGTATGTCCACTTTAATTCTGACTTACTCTTGTTGTCCTGTGCAGTGGTGACAGTCTGCTGAGAGTCTGTCCTCTGACCCAGTTTAGACAGCTTCTTACTCTTCCATTTGGGTGGAGATTTCACAATAATCTCAAAGCTGTCCTGGTTCTCATCAGTCTGACTGGTTCCTGCGGGCGAAGGGCACCTACTTGCCGCCGCGCTGTTAACCGAAAGCTTACTGGATGATTTCCTCTTAGAGAATTTCCGCATCCAGTTGATCAACCCCTTCTTGTCCTGCTTGGTTCCGTTGTGCCACTCGAAGTTTTCGCTCGGGGCCTCTGAGGGCAGCAGGCTTGGCCGGTCCATCGTCTCACTGCTGGCCAATCGTGGCCTTCCTGGGTCTGTCTCCTGGGGAGCCTCGGCCAGAACTGACCCTCTCTTGGGTCCGCGCTCCTGCAGAGACCCCGGTGGACGTGGGGCGTTGCCAAACACCAGCGAATATTTGGGGTTGTAGTATTTGTGCGCAGGCACCTGGATGTCAGCTTTCCTTGAATCCCCTAAGCTGACCTGGAAGCGGGATGTGGTCGCTGGTAAAGGCGGCCGTTTGGACCCCGCTCTGGAGCGTGTTGTCGCGGTCATGTTAGCGGCAGGCGGGGTGACGTGGAACTCCTTGTAAAGGTCCAGCTTCTCAGAGATGGCGTAAAGTTCACGGAAGTCCAGGTCGAAGAAGTCGACCACCTGTCCGGTCATCACAGTGATCATGTTTCGGTCCATACGAGACGTACACCAGGAGAAACTGGGACAGATTAAAGTTTAACAACAGTTATCAACTCCATTAGATTCTGTGTGTCCTCATTGGTCCATTAGACTTCGAACAAAAATCAAATCAATACAAAAAAGTGCAAAAAGCTAGCAAGCTGTATTATCTGTCACTCTTGTTCTGGATGGCAAAGTCTGACAGTCGGTCCACCACTGTGGTCCTGCTCAACAGCTACTAAATGGATCGCCATGTAGACATTTATGGTCCCCAGAGGATGAATCCTGAGGAGAAGCCCAACAGTTTGGAGCCAAATGTCTCAACAACTATTTTAAGTTTAGATTCCTGTTTTTTGGACATGCTGAAGATCCTACTGTCACCACGCTTTCTGTGCATAACAGTGCACCATTTTACTTGTCATCACAATGATCCCCTAAATTTAAAATATAAGCTTCATTCAGTTAGATTTGACTGATTTACATGCATCAATAATTGTTAACAATCTGGAAACTCATCTAATCTATGAATCTAATCTTCATACTGCCATTTAAACGTGATACTGTTAATGATCCAGAAATACTTAAGGGATTTTTAAAATGAAAGTCTGTTGTTTCTGGGAACACAGCCTCGATCACATGTGACTACAGCCACATGTCGACCTGTATTGTAGTTAAAAAGGCGGCGCTACAGGTGGTGCTTTGGCCAGACTCCTTAAAAAGAAGATGATGCAGACAGTGTTTAAAAGCCACTATGTGTAAAAAATGTTTGTATTCCGACAGCATTCGGTTTTGTTTGCACAAGAAAATTAGACTTGGTGAAAATTGGTGCTTTGAATGAGTTGCCAAAGAGTCACCAAAGTCAGAAATGTTCAAACGTCACGTATAGGAGCTTCAATTTAATAAAGTTCCTGAATGGCTGCGTACTTAGTGCAGAATTAATAACACATGAAATGCAAACACACGTTCTCTTCACAAGTAATGGAACGTTAAACGAGTGCTGTATAAAAAGTGAAAAGCGTGCACACACTCAGACCTCACCTGTACGAGCCAAACATGACTTTGTCGCCGTCCACCAGCATGTATTTATAACACAGTGCACCAGGCAGTCTCCCGAAGGACAAGCCGAAGCCGATTCCACAGAGCGATCTGGTTCTGATGTTCTGCAGCCACAGAGGGTCACAGTCAGACCATGGACAGGAAGTCAACGCAGCCAGCCACATCAAACAGGGTAAAAGTGCCGTCTTACCCGAAGGTGCTGTGAGCCGATCTGCAGCCTGGAGCACATATCCAGGAAGTGCGGCACGCCTTGGTGGTCCAACAGGATGTAGACGGGCACGGAGCGACGGGAGGCCGCATCCATCAGGTCCTGCAGGATCTGGAGGTCTGTGATCATGTCCATCACTATCGCTATCACCTGCAAGACAGGTTGAGGAGTTTGATTTCAGAGCAGCTGCAGGGGGACTGTTAGTGAAGACTTTAACGTCAAGCCCATACTGGACTTCACTTCATGCTTTTTCCACAAAAATCCTGTACAATTTTACAAAGGGTGGATTTACATGTTAAAAAAAGAAGAAATTTATGAAATTTCCTTCCATTGAGTCAGTTTTTAATCATGGATTTTCATCCATGAGGAAAATGCAGTGTAACCACTGAAAAAGCCTGAACCTCAGCTCTGTTTCTCATCCGTGTTGCCTCTCTAAAGCCAAAAAAGAAAAAAAAAAAAACAATACAACACTTTCCCTCCGCTGAGTTCCACAATGTCTTTCTAGACAGCGAACAAAGAAACCAGCAGGAGAAGCTAAACTGCCTCAGCGAAGCACTTTGCCGCCCGGTGACAGACTCACCCTGAGGGCACAGTGAGGCCACACGAACGAGTCTCGCAGCAGCAGACAAAACCACTGCATGATCCCTCCGCTGACTTCCAGCTAGAGACCGAGCTTTACGACAACAAAAGGGGATCAGCTGAGGAATTTAGGACTTAATCCGTCTCTGCCTTAAGAAGAGCTTCCCTACAGCTCTGCTTTCTCCCCCGTCAGAGCGCTGGAATTACTCAATGTTTGCACTTCGCTTTCACCATATAAAGGAATGCATAAGAGTCAGCAGTGAAAAGTAGTTAAAGTAAGAACCATCAGGCAAAACCAAACAGACAGGCACTTTTACACTTTTTCTGCATTTAACTCAATGCTGACAGTTACTGAAAACCAATATTTAGGAGCACAAGGGTTAAAACCACTGTGTTCAACTGCGCCATATATGTGATTTTTTTTCATATTCTGTTAATTATGAAATTTATGAAGGCGACAAAAAGTCTAAACAAGTGTAAAAGTCAGGAGGCCGACTGAGCCAATCTGTAACCTGGCCGCTAGAGCTAGAGTTTACAGGTGACATTAAGAGGCAAAGCCACAGAGCTCGGAAAGAAACTGCAGGTTAGGTCCATCCAATAATCATGGATGAGTGGGCAATAAAAGAGAGACATAGGAACATGTTCAGTCCAAGCAGAGGGTGATGGTTTAGGAAACGTGTAACATTCAGCTGTTCCACTGTTCCCTGAAAAGCGAAGTCATGGAAAAAGTGTCTATTTTAATGCGAAACAAATGTTCCTCTGTGAGGCAGAGAAGGCCTGCAGTCACCAGCCAGCGTCTCACTGAGGAACAACTCTGAGTGGACCTGTGAGGGGAACGGGAGACAGACGAGCTGGGACACGTGTGGACTGCTGACTCAGCGCTCTCTGACAGGATCATCACCAAGCAAAATGAGAAGAAAAAAAAACAGCCAATGAGAGGAAATTGATCTCTGCATGCCAAGCCGAGCAAGTTGGTGCCTGGAGAACTGGTTGCTCAACAAGTGTCATCTTTAGTGTGTGTGTTATTATTTTAAGATTCAACCCCCCCCCCCGCACGATAAACCTCAACACAGTCGGTATGTGGATCACATTCCAAACATGCACATCAAGCTAAGCCGAGCGACTGCATGTTCACTTCTCTTTAAGAAACACCAAAGAGAAGGAAAAGTGTTTAAAAACCAGGTGTAATGTGGTGTTAAGTACACAGAGAGCTGGGTTGCCAGTTCCAAATTCTGCCTTATAGAGGAAAATATCTAAAGAGGAAGTGAACTAGTAAACAAAACACTCAGCTGACCGCCTGATGCCCAACATGACGAGGCAATAACTGGAAGGCGGAACAACCAGGAAGCAAGATAAATGTGTACAGACGCGCGTGCTGTAAATCACCTTCCTACAAGCAGGAAAAGAGCAGTCTTTCAAGGGCCAGTGGTCGTGCTTCAGGTGTGGCAGGTAGAATATGATCTCGTTTGAAACCAGGAAGGAAAGAATCATTTAAAAAAAAGAACAAAGAGTGAGGAGGAAGGGAAAGCTGGAGGAAAACCGAAGGGAAATCCACAAACGAGTTGCATAATACCACACACTGTGAGTGCGTATGCGACGCACGTATCTGCCCTTGACCCAGATGTACAGAGGTGCGGCGACGCAGAGCCGAGCCCGCCTCTGAGCGGCCGCGAGCAGGCGGAACAGATGACTCAGCTGAGCTCCGGCAGCCTCTAAGTAAACATTTCGACGATCAGCTCAAACACACAGAGCTGCCTCAGCTCACAGCTACTGTGCGGGGAGGCATTAATCACTAAAACACGGATTCACCTCAGCTGGGATTTGTGCAACTGAAGAAAACCCTCAAAAATGGCAGATTGGCTTTGTAGCTGTACAATCGAAAGTTAAAAAGGCTGGAAATATATTATGTTGTATGTATGTATACAATGTTTAGACGACATGGCTAAAGGTATATGGACGCCCCCATCCATATTGTGTTTTGCCCTGTTGGGTTGGTTTTCGTCTTAGTTCCGATTAAAGGAAATCTTAATGCTGCAGCATGAAATTGTGTTTTTAGACAACACTTTGCTGTCAGCGTTGTGGCAACTGATTGAGGAAAGTACCTTTCTGATGATTAAATGACTAGTCCATCAAAAAAAAAAAAAAAAAAAGAATATACCAAAAAAGAAATACTGGTCGCAGTTCCACAGTTATGAGTATTTGCTTCTTGTCTAAATCACCTATAAAAGTCAACTTTCTATCACGATTTCCTGCTGTTTTATCGACCAACCGAGTAATCAAGAAAATAATCTGCAGATCACCTGATAGTCACACTAGATAGCCTATTACATGACTGTGGTTTTAAATAGATGAGTTGGACCGTGTCCACATACTTTTGGCCCCATACTGTAGCATTGTTGCAACAGAAACTGACCTTCAGTGAACCCTTCCTGCCCTCATATTATTTTGGTAAGCTTGACAAACTTGTTGGTAAACCTGTCAAGCTTTCAGACATCACAAACACCATTATCATTACCCAACATGTGTCGTCTTTGCTGTGCTGTACTTTTACCACATCTCTTATTTGTTTGCAGTGCAGCTTGTGGTCTGCTTACTTTCGTGCTAACAGAACCTATTCCGCCTCAACACATCAGGTTATTTCTGCCTCAACAGCATCTCAGTGTCTGGAGGTGAGACATGGATCTAATGCTGCTGAGGTGAACCGGGCCAAAAGGAAATTACAGGATTCAATCAGGCTATAAAAGCATAAACACTTCCTGTACGAGCTGCATTGTCTCACTACTTCAATCCCTCACACGCGTTTGATCTCAGTTTATAACACTGCGTTGTTCTGCTGTTCTCACCATAAATACTGATGGCCCTCGAAATCTGTCATCTTCATCTCAGTTTTCCTCATCCACTCCCACTTTCACCGTAGTTTATTGGGTGAGAGCTGAGATTTGTCTTGTGGTGTCGTAAGTTTAGTCTTACACATAACAACACAAAACAAAGTAAATTATGGGTATTGTGCCCATAGTTTCAATTTTAACTAACTATTGGGCCACTCTCTAATAAAATGTGGGAGGAGGTTTAAAAAGTCGGGGTGTATCGTGCCAGTACCTTTCCATGAGCTCTGTAATGCCTTAATAACAATAATAATAATAATTACAACAATAATAATAATAACATGTGCTTTAATCACTGTTGTGAGCTGCAAAGATCAGATCTGTGTTGTCGCTGTATTGTGTTCATTATCTATTTAATTATTTACTTATGTGTTATATACTGATATGAACCTATTAGTCTAAAATGAAGTTGAACCGAATAATAATAATAATAATAATAATAATAATAATAATAATAATAATAATAATAATAATAAATGCCTTAATCACTGTGGAGTTGTTGTTATTATCATTATCAATTAATGAATCAGTTCCTTTATTTCTATTATACTGATATGCTGCTATGAGTCTATTATTGTCATTCTGTAGCCCTCTCACGTCCTCCTGTGTGTCCTGCCCTGTCCTCCTCACCTTGGTGGCCTCCTGGATGAGCCTCCGCACCACCTCCTTGATGTGAGGTCCGTTCTCTTTGGGCGGGTGTGTGTGCACGGCCACTCGGGTCACCCCCCTGAAGAACCCCCCGCTGGGCCAGCCGATGTCCAGCGGCGGCACCTCGGTGTCCGACATCTGGGGCCAGTAGGTGGACTGGACCCCCGAGTCCGCGTCGGACCTGGACGTCGACGCCCCGCCGCCGCTGCCGTCTCCGGCCGAGTCGTACTGTCTGAAGGTGCTGGTCAGCAGCTTGACTTCTCTGGCCGACAGAAAGTCTTTCATGTCGTCGTCTTTGAGTCGCGTCTTGAAGGCGCCGTCGCCATTCTTGAGCAGCTCCTCCACGGCCGCGCGGTGCTCCTCGCTGTAGTAAAACTCCGGTTTGGACTCCGGGATCTTGGCTCCGATGAGGCCGTCCTCCATGCACATGAGCTGGGATTCGGCCATGGCTGTGGTAGCTCCTGCTGGAGCTCAGGAACTCTGGCACACCCCGTGGGGTCTGTTTGATGTTGTCCTACCTGTGTGTGACGCCGGGAAAGTTTGCTTACCTGGCCGGGACGGAGAGAGGTGCGGCACGGGGCAGAAAACCCATGGTGCCTTCAGGCACAACTGGAATAAAGACAACTGGAACATTGGCACGCCATAGAAAGACTGCCAAAAAGAGTCAACTACTGACGGTCAGTGAATATCATCTGATTTTCTGTTGCTGCTTGACACTAAGTAGCTTTTCTGTCAGATTTCTGTTTTTTCATAGGATTTTTTTAAAGCCAGGTTCTGCTATAGAGTTTATTCTGCCATGTTTTTATTTTTTATTCTTGAAACCCAAATGCACAACTCACCTCTGTACTAAACCCTTCAAACACAAATTTAATTCATCTTTTTAATAAGCAATATTTTCGATCGTTGGTTATTAATGTTTAGGACTTCCACTCAGAATCGCCAATTCACAGATGGAGCTTAAATGCAACAGAGGTTTGCCTGGGATGGGCTGATTCTGTAGAGCCACGAAGGGCCATGAGGAACTTCTCTTTCCTTTCTAAACTTTGCAGTGTTCATGCTGCAAAAACAGACCAGCCCAGGTAATAATACACAATGTAGTGTACAGCTGCCAAGATACGTAATTTAGACACAATGGCCTGTTAAAATAGAAAGCCATCATAATGTCATTATTATCATCGTCAATTTCTGAGTTAAAACAAAACAGAACCCACACAAAGTTTCTTGTTTAGCTGGAATCTCAAATGTTTTTTTTTTTATTATGAGATCATATTAGTCATCATACTGTAGACATTTCTTGCTCTCAGACAATAGTTTTACGGATCCAGGCAGCGTATTCTGGATTGCAGAGGTCCATGAACGCAGCAGCTTTTCTGCATACATTGTTAGGATCACCAAGAAAAGAAATGATGCCATAAATTTTGCCTTTGTGCACCACTCCTCCACCAGAATCTCCCTGCGAGAAACAAAGATATTTTGGTTGCAATATAATTTTGGTTTTATTGAAACACTTTTTTTAAAACTAAATCTAAACACAACAGGAGATTTAGAATTTACAAGAGGGAACAGAGAGGCCATGTCAACCCACATAACATATATCCACTCCAGGTGTTTGGCCACAGAACCAGTGTTGATACACCTTGACTTTGAAGAACTCTTGGAAACGTTGGTGTAAAGTATTTTTGAGGTCTTTGCAGCTGACAACATCAATGTCTGCACAGTGGAGAGTGGGTGAACTACCAGGCTCTAGAGAAGAAGAAGAAGAAGAACAGCAAGAAGTTTTTTACAAAATAATCCTGAATGTGTTTAAAGAATTTAAAATAAAGAAAATAAAGTATTTTGTCTATTTATAAACTTCTCAGCGTTTTACTGTGTATATGTCTGATAGGTAGATAAATAGATAATGAAGTTTATAAAATGATCACAAATCATCGCACTCCTTTCATCATTAGGGCCTCCAGTAGTGGCAGCGTGACCTGCGATCTCAACTCTGGAAAATAGAAAGAATAGCAAGAACCGAGTGGTTATATTATATCAACGTAGAGCATTTGGTGCAATAATTCATGCTGCTACATTACAACTATTTTAATTATTGCTGAATGGGAGGCACAGTGGGAATTTGTGGTTTGTGGCTACTCCACACACTGACATGGATACATCATACTCCAAATTACAATGAAAAAACACAACATGAGCAGGAGAACTGAGGTCTTCTAGCAATTTTAGTCATAGTTCAGCTGCAGATTGTTGTGAGCCAGAAGGGAATGCAGGTAGGTGGGTGTCATGCCAGTGGTCACTCCATTTACAAGCATTAGTGGCTTGAACTGAATGTTAGCAGCGACAGGTAGCCACTGGAGGCTAATGAAAAGACAAGTGTCATAACCTCTTTTTGGCTGGTTGCAGACCAGATGTGCTGCCACATTTTCAACCACATGCAGAGGTTTTAACCTGCATGCTGGGAGCTCTTCGAGGAGGGCATAACACTAGTGAAGATGAGAGATGATCAGTGTCTGTACAAGGAGTTGAGCTGCAGTATCAGATAAGACATGAGCTTTGTGAGTGCAAAGCGTCATGACCGATGCCAGATGCTCAGCGACAGTTGGTCATGCTGGTCCAGACTTCTTCTATGCTTGAACTTTATGTAAATCAGTGCAAAATTCACCTGGAAGCTCTGTGCTGATTTGCTGTGACTTAATCTAAAAACAAATGTGAACTTGGTCCTTTTAGCTGCTACGCTGCCCAGATCCGGAACAAACCTGCAGATATTCAGGATGCTGTAGTGTACAGCTGCCAAGCTACGTTATTTTAGGTGGGAAAAATCACAACTCACTTTTTAGGACGATGTCCACAGTCAGGAAGAGCAATAGGCTGAATACCAGAGGGGGTTGGTAGCTGCAGCAGCATGATATCATGGGGCCTGATGTTGTTGTTCTTGTCTTTGTCTCTATAGATCACTGGTTCTGCCGTGATTCGCACTTCTTTTGCTGAACCCCCTGGATGCACACTTAAAGCTGCAAACATAGTCCTACAGGTAGGAAGAGGTTAAAAAATACTGACTAACATTTAATTAATACGATAGGTCAGAATAATCCTGTTTCTCATTTTATATTCATTTTTTTCTTTGTAATTCCAAAAACATCTGTATTAGTTTGCATATGTTTTTAACACGTAGATGATTAGTTTTAATCAATGCTGTGATTTTCTCACCTCTGTGGGTTCAAGCAGTGAGCTGCGGTCAAAATCCACCGATCGCTGATCAGAGAGCCGCCACACAAGTTGGAAGAGCCACCAGCAGCGACTCCTCTCAGCTTGACATGATGCTGACGCTTGCAGGGTCGACCTCCGATGATCCTCTTCTGCAGATCCACCACTGTGCTCGCTGCGACGCTTGAAAGGGAGGGTCCTTCACCAGGTGGCCGTGGGTTGAAACAGTTGTGTTCAGCAGAATAGAAAGCAGGTAGGTGGCTGTCATTTACCAGACCAACCGTTTCAACAAATCAGGTAATCAGGAACAAACTGTACACTGTATAAAGTATACTGTATAAAGTAATTGAACGAGGCGCAACAACCCGACTCTTCTATAAAAGCAGTTTTAAATGTGGGTTACACTTCTTGTTCTTCCATTTATCATAACAGCTGTGCAGCTTTGCCAGATGCACGTCACTGAAAAGAGGACTATTGCTCTTTGCTCCATGTTCATGTTTTTATCACTGCTGGAAACTTGCTGGAGAAAACACGAGTGGCCCAAGACCAGTCACAGCTCTCGAGGTTTTCATGTGGTATCAGCCACTGATGATAGGACACGGCTATGTCTTAAAGCACAACTAAAATCCAGGCTTAAAGGTCCCCAATGGAGTTTGCATTTAGTCTTATTTACCTAAATACGTTGTATGTGTCCTTTAGGTCTAACAAAGATGTTGAGCACATCTGTGAGGCTGATTTTCACGAGTGGACAAGAGCAAACAAAACAGGGACTCACACTTAGAGATACTGCTCTGTTACTTGACGTAACACATGAAGCAACTTTCATGAAAACCTACCGTACAGACAGATGCACACATTGACCAGAAGTGTAACCGACAGTGTAGATAACATTTTTAAATACTCACCGTTCCACAGCAAAAGGAGAAGCATTGGACGAGCCAGCGCTGCCATTCACTGTCTAATGTGTGCCTGTCTGTTAGAACAGTGGCAGCTATGGTCACCTGGCAGAGGATTATCAGCACAGCCCCAATGGCTGCACATTTATGCAAAATTCTCTTCACTTATCAGCACTTCCTGTTCTTGTCTTCCATGTAGTGAACGCAGGGAAATGACACTGAAATTTAGCAGGGCCCTGCTGAGACACTTGTACACTGCAACAAGCAAAATTTACGTAAGATAAAACATCTTAAATCAAAGCAATATATGCCTGGTTTTTGGCTGAGATGATATATTTTCTTACGGGTAGTTTTTACGTGAGAGCATTTCACTTGTTCAGGCTTTTAATTATGCAACACTTTAAGTCTTAATATAATTTAAATGAGCAAGTTCTATAAAAATTCAACCCCCCTGCAGAATGTTGCCGCTTGCTTTTTAACCATAACGCTGCAAGAATACGAGCTGGTTCATCAGGTGGACTTCACTGACATTGCTGCAGATTTTGCTTGAAGAAGAATTTTTTAAAAATAAGTAATAAGTAAAAAACAAAAACTGAAATTAATTTCACCACAATCAACATCACATGTAAAACGACTTTCAGACTTATTAAAGGGGAAAAATCACAACTCAAACACGCAGAAGATTGTTACAGTTTGGAAGAGCTATAAGAGTTGCTCCTAGAACTTGCAGAGGGAGCCTCAGCAGCATGATGTCGTGGATCATGTTGTTGTCCCCATACAACACAGGTGGTGCTAAGATTCTCATGATTATTGGTTGTTGTGTATTCCACCCTATTACTACATTCATGTCCCTGCAAATAAGTAGAGATTAAAAAGGAACATCACGGAATTGCATTAAATGCATCATATTTTGAGCAATGCTATCTTCATTTTGGAAATGCAATATGACTCCATTTCTGCTGATAGATGACCCTAAATCCTGCACACTGGCCCTTTAAAAGGTTCACACACGCACCCCTTTGCAAAACTTCTTCAGCTTTGCACCAGAAACATCACCAGGACCCTGTTAGGGTCATCCCACAACATCCAACCGCTTTCTTTCACAACCTTCTTCACATGGCAGCTGCCAGAAATGCTGCACCCCAACAGTTGTAACGCTGAATCACTGAACACCTGTAGCTGATGGCCTGTCCCAGCAAGGCTCCTGTCTACCTCTGGCCATGCTGAGTCATCTCAGGTGACTGAAGGTGGCACACTTGCATGATTTGTAGAGCTCTTCTTTCTTTTTAAATGAAAGAATTAACCTTTTTGTCTAAAAGGAAAACTGAATACTGTCACTCACTTTGCATTATTATTCAGTCACAGAATAAAAATAAATCTTGACTCAGACTGTCTGAGGGGCAGGGACCAAAGTAACATAAAGGGTCTCAGCTGCATCTGGTGGCGCACCAGCATGCAGAGAGTTTCCTTGCATGTACAGCCTGTGTTGTGGCAGACTGCAGCAGATTCATACAGCACAAGGACATATCTCCTGAATTTGCCTCATTGTGTGATAGTACATCTTGTATTAATAACACACACACACACACACACACACACACACACACACAAATGCACGTGCACATTCCCGCACAACAAGCAGCAGAAAATCCTTCAAATCAAAGAGCCTGAGGAGGAAAACTCCCTGTTCGGCTGAACTGCTCACGGCTCATGTCCACACTGGGGCCATACTTTTAACAAGGGCTCGCAAGCAGTGGTGGAATGTAACTAAGTACATTTACTCCGGTACTATGCTGAAGGATGAGTCGTTGGAGGCTATCGAGGGGGTACGCGGTTGTAGGCCAAACAGATCATAAATTACCGTCCTGACCAAAGCTACGGCTGCGGTGCCACGTGCGTAAATGCGCACATCGCTCTCAAATTAAAGACGGTTTTTCAGGTGCAGGTGTTTCATAAACTCAAAGAAAGAAAAAGGATCTGACACACAGTCAGCTGTGGACAAGAAACGCAACTACTGAACTGATGCTTATGCGAAATGACGAATTGGACATGAGCCCCTATCCCCCGCGGAGATTACGCGCGTGGCGCAGCGGGGTGGGAGGGTGGAGGCTGCGCTCAGCTCTCTGTGGTCTCAGTCGGAGCTTCGAGACGCGACGTTCACAAGTCAAATTAACATGAATTTAACCTCATGTGGACTCTAGCGATGCGGCTCTAACTAACAGGGAGGTGGATTGTGGTAAGTTTTTCTTTCTTTCGGCTTTTTAAACACTGATCGCGGGTTCTGTCTTGTTGTCACTCCTCGGTGCTCAGATCATTTTCATGTCTGACTGTCTAACTGTCCACTAAAGATTAAACACGAGGCTGCTCATCAATTGATGAGCACCGATCAGTCACTTAGGAAAATGTTTCTTCTTGCTGTTGGCTGGTCAGAACAGAGGAGCTCATGTTAGAAAATACAGATGTATGCAGCATGATGTGTTTTTTCTGTTGCGCAAATTTCCTTTTGTTCTCTTTTGGCTTGTGAAATCCTGGAAAAAGCCTCCACTGCATTCATTTCCACAGACCTGTTCAGTCTTTTGAGGATGAGGATGTGCTGTTTGACTAGTTACGTTGCAACATGTATATTAATCATAAATGATGATGTTCTTTGAAGTTTACACATTAATTAATATGCAATGATATATTCTGCATGAGTGTTTTTATATCTAGTAGTTTAAGTACATTGATACTTTTTCACTTTTCGCTTAATGTTACTGTTGTTCTTTTACTTCATGCAGCATTTCTACACATCTGAATACTTCTTCCGCTCCTGGATGCAAGTAAGCATTGATGTGTTTCGAGGGGTCACAAGTCACAAAAGCTGGGAATCACTGAAACAGAAAACCGGGAACAAAAAGGTAAAAAATGAAGGAGATAAGTGCAGAGAGGAGAGGAAAGGAAAAGGCGAGAGGAGAGAAGATTAGAAAAGAGTCACAGACAGATGAGAGGTGAGAAAATGAGAGGAGAGGAGACAAGGAGAGACGAGAGTTAAGAGAGGAGGTGACATAAGAAACAAGAAGAAAGGAGATTAGAGTTAAAGAGAGGAAACAAGAAGAGAGCAGAGAGCAGAGGAGGAGAGTGATTAAACTGATTAGAACATGTTTTGAATAATGGCTAATGTTAAACGCCTCACAGCCCCACCTGAGCAAACTTATCTTACTTATCTTATAACCAGTATCTTCATTGTTCTCCTCTTTTTATCACTTTCCACCTGTCCGTGAAGTCTCGCTGCTTGAATTAACGAGTAGCAGTCAAATGAACACATTAATCTAACCTTTCGTGAACAGGAGCTTTTTATTTAATTGGTCAACATCCACTCTGATGCAGCTTTTAAGCCTTTTTATTCGATTCTGTTCATCTGGCCAATTCAGCCTGTAATTACATGCATTTGCTTGGACTACATGTGTGGGAAGAGGAGGTGATTGTAGTTAATCACTCGCTCAGGGCAAAATGGCTCATTTGAATGTGAGTATGCGAGCACACCTCTATATTCTTGTCTTTGTGTGTATACATATGCATGGTTTTGAAAAAGCAAACAACATTCAAAATCGTCTGTGAGTGTGTTGGCACGTCTGCATGTGCACGGCGAGCTTGTGGGAGTATTGATCAAAGTCAGGCTAATCTGTGAGCTCTTGTCAGTCTTTGTAATGAAAATGTGAGAAGGCAGCGGCGCGGTGGGGATGTAGACCTGATCCAACCCCCCCAATCCGTTAATTGAACGTCAGCCGAGGAAGCAGACTCCCATGAGAAATAAGACTGATGGATGGCCAATTAGCTGATGGTGTATCTCTCTTCCACTTATAGTGTCTCATTTTGAAAAGAAAAAAACCATTGTCGTCAATCACCGATCAGCTAAATGATCAGTACATGCATATAATTAGTCCACTGTCCTCCTGCAAAAGACATCTTCTGTGGGACAAAAGCTGACTGGTGTTCTGTTGTGTGTGCTGTTGTGTGTGTGTGTGTGTGTGTGTGGATGGTAGAGGATTAAGGATACATACTGTCATGCCTCTGTGATGTGATGGATCTATTGATGTCACAGCTTTTTCATTTAGAAACAACATTTCTGAAACCTCGTTCAGGCCAATTCAAGGCCAAACTCCACGTCATAGATGTGGAGTGTGTGTGTGTGTGTGTGTGTGTGTGTGTGTGTGTGTGTGCGTGTGTGTGTGTGTGTGTTTATGGACTTTTCACTCTGTAAAGCATGTGAAGTAAAGGTGGAATAATCTCTATTAATGTAAAGTCATTAATTACAGCTCAGTGAAATTAACAATGAGGGTGGAGAACTACTTACTTGCTCCAAGCTGTTATGCAAATTCCTTGTCAATTTCAGAAGAGGTCTCCAAAAGGGACCAACATTTAATTAAACATTAATTAAACAAATGGCAACACTTTGACAAAGACTTACAACCCATTTGTGTTATTTTCTGAATATTATCTCTGTAATTTGAAGAGCGCACTCTGGGCTCTCTGCAGTATTCATTCTTCATGGTGTGCCTATAAACTAATGGGTGTGAGTTCTGCATACACAAGCACTTGTGAGACCCTACGTACTGTATGAGTTCTGAATCTGTCACATTTTAGACACAAGCCTTTGCTTTTAGTTTTTATTTTTCAGTTTTTCAAAAAGTCTTGTATACCTGTCAGAAATGATCACGACACACAAAATCAATGTATCATCTTGGTGGTTTAGAACAGAATTTAGCTTTTGTTGAACATTTCTGTCTGTGGATGCTGAGGGATCAGCAGCAACTTTCTAAATTACCATAATATTCCATGGACTGTGAAGGATTGTCACACCACGTTGTCCTTCCTGCTGAGCTTCACTTCATGGGACCAGTAACATAAAGTGTTAAAAATGCCACCCAGATATTTGGACAAGACAGATATGGATAATCTATGATGATGATTTTTTCCTGGATTCAAAAAACATTATCAACTCTCAGTGTAATGGGATAATAAAGACAGCTGATACCTGACAGCTGAATAACAGCTGACACTTTGTCATAAGACTGAGCCTTTACTGCTAGTTTAGGGTTGTAACTTACAGTAAATTACAGTGAAGATGCATTTGTTGACATTCGATATATAACACACTGTTTGTAGTATCATGTTTTTGTCTGTGTGTGTTCCTGTCAGATGGGCTTGGTGTAGTTGGAGGGGAACAGGCCTGTCTTGTCCCTCAGCTGGCCCTTCCACCAGGCCCGGTCGGAGCAATCAAGAACCTTGATGATATCGCCGGCGTTGAACTCCAGCTCGTCCTCCTCCTCAGCGTGGAAACAGTACAAAGCTCTGACCTGCTGCGTGGAGGAGGCTTTGTGCTGCTGGGCTCAGAGGAGGAGGAGGTACAGGATGACAGACAGGCAGACAGACAGATACACAAACTCAGTCTGTGAGCCAAATGTCACTGAACTTTACAGGTACAGTATTAGAGCTGCATTTCAACTTTCTCGGACACAGCTCTTCCGGAATAAAAAAAAAGGGTCTATAAAGTAATAAACATGGTGGGTTTTTGTTTTTGCAACCACTTTCAAGGTGTAGGAGGACATTCATTTCCTCATCCTGTCGGGTGAGGGTCCTCTTTTGTCATTTTGAGGTTGCAAAAGTGATCATACATTGTTGCTACTGGGTAGATCAAATGGCAGCAAGCTACTACGCAAGGTGCTGCTCTGACCATCGGGAGCAATTTAGGGTTGACATGTGAACAGGTGGAGGCGGGGCTCCAACCGCCAACCCAGCGATTAGTGGACAACTCGCTCCACCACCTGAGCCACCACAGCCACCCCTTTTCTGAGTTTTCCGATAAACTGAAAGATTACATGCTTCTTCCTGAGATGAGACAATTACACAACTTCTAATACTCATAAAACACTTTAAAACTTAGGCAGGTTCCATGCACACACCCACCCACCCACACACACACACAGACACACACACCTGTAAAGCACACATAAGCAGGATATCTAAACAGATTTGATTTGTTCTTCTACAAAGTGGCCTACAATGGACAAAGACACGCAGTTCGTAAACACATTCAGCCGTTCCAACTAAGCGTGTGCACATACTCAGCAGTGCCTGCACAGAAAGACAAACACACACACAGACACACACAACACTGTTCAGTACCTGTCGCGGTGCAGGTGGAGGCGGCCCACCTGAGAGCGGAGGAATGGGGAGAGGGGAGAAGTTTTCTCGTCTTTGCTGTTGGGACACAAAACTGTTATATTTTAACTTTTTTTTTTACGGCTGTTTGTTCTTGATGTGAAAATGTTCCATCCTGCAGTGATTACATTCTCAGACGACAGTGGACGTGTCGGGCTCAAACACATCACAGTGAGTGGACGTGTCTTACGTGGGTTTCCATGAGTCGGTGTCCTGCCTGCTCTGTCTCCTGCAGGAACACCTCACTCTGTTTGGAGATGGAGTTTTCTTTGTAATGTTCCACCAGCTGGTTGAGAGAGGAGAACTTCTCTGACCAGACGTAATACTGCCCTCTGCTGTCCCGCATCACCTTCAAGTGCTGCACGTCTGTTTCATGTCTGCAGTGGAGTAAAGTACAGAGAAGGCTTTGTTTTTCTTTGTGTGCCTCATCTTGTGTCATAAAGGGGAATGAAACCTGTATTAGATAAGGACAAACACTGACTGTCTCTTCACCTGCTTTGAATACTACACTGTTAACACAAGAGTGTGCAGGGTGTATAATATGAGGTTTGTTCTAAAAGGTCATATTCAGGCTTCTGCTTCTTGTTAATCTCTTGCTCCTGAACAAACATATTCACAGTCCCACCAGAGCCAGACAGAAGCACAATGCAAATAAGGAGGACAAGACCATCATCCAATAATCATACAGTCCCTGGAATTCATTACTGGAGAACAGAGGATTGCGCTGCTGCTAATTCTCTTAGTTCTCTTTGTCAAAACAACTGTAATGTAATTGTAGGCATTTCAGTTTTCATCGTGATGTTAACTGTAACCATCTGCACTGAGTGTCACTGAATGGGCAGCCTTTGTCGGAGGCCTGGACGCTGCATATTTATCTACATTCATCATTTCAGTCAAGATCAGTGGGTGGGGAAATTTTGGCACCACGAGGAGCCCTAGCTAACCCCACAGCTATCACGTCCCACACTCATTATCACGTCGCTGGCAGAAAAGGTTTCTCAAGAAAGTGCAGCTGCTGGTGGAGGTGGCGTGGTCAAACAGTTGTACGGAGGAAATGCACAAAATTGAAAATGCAAGTACAGGGACTAACTGTGGCTCTTTGTTGCCCACAATGATGTGATATTGACATAAATTGAGAGTCACCCAACCAAAATACATTGGAAAAGTGAAAATGATGGATCTTAAAAAGGCCCAAAGTTTTCAAGTCTGGACATTAAAACACATTTCTAAACATTTGCTTGCATAGTTATGTGTCTCCCAAAACGAGTGTTTTTTGACTTTCTGCTCTGTTTTTCATCGTGATGGCTGAAGAGAGACAGGAATGGAAGTGGAAGGAGAAGAGATGACATGCGGCAAAGGGCCCGGACTGGAATTGAACCTGGGCCGCTGCGGTGAGGGCTCAGCCATCATGCATGGTGCGCCCTCTTCCAGAGGAGCTATCACTGTGTAAGACTCAACCTCCATGCATGGTACGCCCTTTTCCAGGTGAGCCACCTGTGTGTTAGGCTCAGCCTTAATGCATGGTACGCCCTCTTCCAGGGGAGCCATCGGGGTGCCCCAAAAATGCTTTTCTGGGAAAAAAGTTGAATTGCAAAAACTTATTGCAGGCAGACTACATTTAATAAAGTCTAAGTTTGAAACTGGATACCAGGATGCCTAGCATACTGTATATGCTAATGCTAATATCTGTGCGTAACAGTATCAAACACAATATCAAGTTTGCCTGCAATATACTGAAAATGTATGTATCATCAACCATTTATTTTATTAGATTAACCACATTTTAGCTCTTGCTAACTCCACACACAAACACAGTGAATGCACCTGACAGAGATGGAGAAGTCACCTGGTCCTGCCTTTTGGCTGCCCCGTATGAAGAAGGCTCCCATAGGCTGTGACATCAGCTTCTCCTGGGCGTCGCTGCGGCTCGAGTCCTCCTGGTACCAGCTGGAGTCATGGAGGAGGCAGAAAACGAGTTTTCACAGGTATCATTTATCTTAGAGTGCGATGTGATCGCTCCACTTAAACACTCAGTCTTAGTATTGTTTCCTTTCATGTGTAGATGACTTCATCCTCTGTTGTCCGTCATCTTAAAAATAGATCTTGTCTCGCTCTCTGCTTTCGTTTCTCTTTCATCTTCTCTCTGGCTTTGTGTGACTTTTACCTGGGCAGATGAATGTTGATGAAGTTTTGGGGTACAAACCCCTCAACTCCATTGAGTTCTGCCTTGTACCAGTTTCCAGTGGTCTGCAGAATCTGACACAGTGGGACACAATGAAAGATGAATAATGATTTATAGGCTGGTCACAATACACAAAAAGATTTTTTCCAGGGTGTTGTGGTACCTGCGGTGAAACAAGCCAAAGCAAAATGCTTAAACACAGCTGTGTGTATTGTCGTCTTAATACAAGTGTCAGACCTCATCGGGTGCCTGTTTCCTAACTCCACCTACAAAACCACCACTGCAAACTGAAAATTATTTTTGTCAGGCTAATGATTATTTGTGTGTGTGTGTGTGGTTGTGTGGATTGTGTCTATCGCTGAATGGTCTCTTCTTGCATCTCATCCTTTCCTCTTTTCTATCGTTGCTGTTGCACTTTCTTGTATTTCTTATCAGTTAATTTACTGTCTGCATTAGAGTGTGAGGCACAATGACCTCTATGTGCACCTGAAATGAAAAGACTAAAAATTGAGAGAATGTGCATGTTGGATGTTTTTTGAATTGTTTTTAATATATACTGCATGGTCTAACGAGTCCTAGTGAACTGTTAATGAATTGGATTAGTGATTAAGCGTGAAGGATCAGATACATAAGCATCTCTGTATATTAAGTGGAAGACTAACGTGAATTATTTGTGTAGAGGTTAGAGACACGAGCTTTGTCCATGTGCACAACACACACATCTTGTGACATTCAGGTTGGTGCACTCACCTTGAATTACATTTACAATATTTCAGTTTGAGCTGTGTGGTCACTGCATCAATATTTACTTGTACTTTCTCCTTTCTTTTGCTATTTTGTTTTTTTAAGTTTTGTAACACCAAAGATTTCATTGCAATCACTGTGCAAATAGGAAATAAACATGTATTTGAGCAGCAGGATGCAGTTTCACAACACCTTTTCATAACCTGCTGCTAGCACAACATCAACAGCCTGTAATTTGAGTGGTTTGCATGTAGGGAGCTATTCGGGACTTGAAAGGTGAGCATTTTGGCGTGAGTGCCTTCTGCAGCACGTGTGTGTAAGTTCCCTCACCTTCAGTCGCTCTCCCTTTCTGAAGCTGAGTTCATCATCAACCGTAGCTTCAAAGTCATACTTGGCCGTAGCCTCCATGCTAAAAAAAAAAAAGATGGATAAGATAAGAAAACTTTATTGTCCCTTACTTTGCATGAAATGGAAATTTGCCTGCGGCATTCTGGCAGCACAGCCTTTAAGTAGCTAGAATACATGTTCAGCAGCAGTACTGGTGTATTTTATTATGTCTATTTTACACTTTGGCAAAGGTGTTACATGTGCACAAATTGCCAAAATGAAAAATAAGTTGCTTTTTTATTTACCTTGTAGCGTAGTCAAATAGCTGACACTCTTATGCAGCAACAACCCAATACCCATTGTTAGATTGCATATATACAGAATATAACCATTGTTTGAATGTGATGCAGGTCCTAACGACTGCACATGTTGAAATACAAGGATTAAAGAGAACAGCACTTCTATCTGCAACCTGGATATCTTAAAAAAGTGCATCTTTTCATCTTTTTATTCTATTCTCTGCTCATCTCCCTTATTCACATCAGCACCTTCCTGATATTTGCAGCCCAAAAGCATCACAAAAACATGCCCTAACCTGTCTTTCAACCTTTTCCACTTTACTGTTATGCATATTAAAGAGACAGATTTGACAAGCAAAAACAATAAACTATCGCAAGCTTCAGCTGGGCTCTGTGTATTTCTCGGGAAGTGGAATCGGATGGAGCATGTCCTACCTTCAGTGCAGTCTGAGGAAAGCCTGTGCTGACAGCTCAGAAGACAGCAGGCCAACAAGCCACAATTCAAAACGAGAATCTGTTGCTGTTCCTGACTCATGGATACAAGCGTAATGTTGCGCTACTCACTGTGCATGTGTTGTTCTCCCTGCAGAGCTGCGATTGTACAGTGTACCAAGAGAAGTGTGAACTGCTGTCGGCTCACAGGAAGCACAGTCAGACTGCAGCTGTGACTGAAACACACTCACCGTCACTGCTGACCACCTGCACGCAGTCACAGGAACTCACGCCGAAGCAGACATTGGTGCAAAGATGTGCACAAAGGGATTACAACCTGCATACACTTGTGTAGGAACAAATACAAACTGCAGCAGTTGAGTATTCACAACCCACCTGGCTGCCTAATGAATCCAAAAAATCACCTTTGGCCCAAATAGATCACTGATAACCAATAATAACAGACAAAATAAGTTGACAAAAAAAAAGTCTTAAAGAAATCTCCATTTGCTGATGTTTGCAAAGCTAAATAGACCAGCTGAAAATAAAGCTACCGGCTACAGAAAAAGCTTTTAAGTAGACATTGATTTTATTTTTGTCAAACTTTTGATTCCGACTTTCTCAATCTAAAATGAATGGCTGAATGATTGTGTCAGGATTAGCTTTATGGTCATTACAGTGACACAAGTCATCTGCCGCTGACAAAGTACAAGTTTTCCTTAAACATTAACTCAACAAAATGAAAGTTGAGCCAAATCTGCAGATGCTGAGCTAGTTAACTCCTCTTCGGTCAAACAGTCTAGTGGGAATTTGTGATTTGAGATGAATGTGCAGACTGTACATTCATAAGAAACAGGGAGACAGTTCACTTTACTTTTCTGAATCAAACATGCAACACAAGTCCCATCTGTTTCATCAGTCCACTTCAGCTCACTGGTGTTCAAAACAGGAACTTTAGTTCCTGTCAGCTAATAGGGTTTGCCTCATGATGAGATGTGGTAATAATTGACATTTAACGTTTCTTCAGTATGTGACAGGTGTTGCATTTGTGGCTTGTGTGTGACAGAATAAAGCATGACTGTAATTGTCCAGGTTCCCTGCTCACCCCTGTGGAAAACCTGCCAATATGCCATAATGTGGACGCTCTGAGAAATGCAGTATATCTGCTGCAGCAGCTGTTACATGTCTCCAAACAAATTGTAAGTCTTTAATAATCCATCTGTGACATAAAATGTGACATTGGTTCAAAAACGTAAACAGGTGAA
This sequence comes from Chelmon rostratus, assembly GCF_017976325.1. NCBI lineage: Eukaryota > Metazoa > Chordata > Actinopteri > Chaetodontiformes > Chaetodontidae > Chelmon > Chelmon rostratus. The sequence goes on along the minus strand of NC_055660.1, from coordinate 13,244,668 downwards.
GTCATCTGCAGTATACCTGTGGTAAGAGCGAGACGTTAGAATGTCAAATGTGAGGGTTCAATCTTGCTGTAGTGATTATGCTTGCCACATGATGGCAGCAGAGCACAAGAAAAAGAAAACCAGACTGTTGCTGTTGAGATATTCATCACAGACACACACTTTTCCCAGCCTCACAAATATGCAGAGGTTTAATGTCTTAAATATCACAAACAGTGTTCAGATGGACATTATTTGCCCACATCACACATCAACACAAGGAAAGCCTCTAACACCAGTTTGAGATGGTGGGAAAAAGTGGTTTGTTATGTATGTCATGTCCCCTAGAATAACAGTGTCTGTATCTTTCTTTGTTGTTAATCATGATAAAAATCTTACATATTGCTCAGGTGTATAATTGTATAGATATATAAGCTGCATTTGAGGTAAATACAGTTAGTGAAGAAACAAGTTTTTAATAACAACTGAGTTCACCATAATTGCTAAGTGTTGCTGTGTTCAGTTTGTTTTAACACTAAGATACTGACTGTTCCATCACCAGACTTTTTGTGAGTTAATCTGAACGCCATTTAATAGTGCTGGTTTGGCAGGTACAGCAATAACACCAAACTCAAGCAGCATCCCGCGCAGTGATTTCATGCTACTCGAGTTTGGTGTCATTGCTCTTACCTGCCAAACCAGGTGAGAGCAGTCCTCTGAGAGAGCATGACAGTGCTTTCTGAGAGCAGTGACAATGCAATGTGGAATAACATGCAAAACCATGGATTTTAGGGAATGAAGAGAAAGACGTTGTCAAATCAGCCCTTAGTAATGCTTGGAAAGCCTAGTATTAAAAAAAGAAAACAGAAAAAAAGAGACTACACAGACGCTGGGAGCTCTGTCAGGCTGTACTTGGGCACAATGCTGCTCTGTGTGTAATGCTAATTGCTAAATAATCACAGTGACTGCTATTTGTTGGTGTTAGGCGGGTAAAAAGTTAATCTCGTTCACTGCTTGGTGTGCTAGCATGCTAACATTTGCTTGCATTAGTTATACAGTCATGAAAGAAAGTGTTCACACTAAATTGATTGAATTAAAGAAGGAACGTGTAAACCAAATTCCCCGCCAGTTATTTTCATAGTCGTTAAGATATTTATACACTCTGGGCACCTTGGATATCTGCACCAAACTTCAGTCTACCCAATGATTGTTGGCATATTTCAGTCTGAAGCCGTTGATCGACCGCTAGACCGACACTGGCATCTGTGCAGCCATGCAGCTAGCATTTCTCAATATTAACAGAGTCACATAGGGTTGAATATGACTATGAATATCATGGGATGTTATAAATGTGTCTACCATCAGAGATGCAATGGCATTTTAAAAATAAATGTAGCTATCCTTTTTTAAAGTATAAAGCCATTATGGTCTGTGTCACAAATCTATATGCCAAACTTCTTAATATGAATAATGAATTGTTATATTATTTTTCCATCAATATGAAGTGCCTTGATTTATCAGACATTTAATATGGAAATGTAAAATGCAAATAACAAATATTTCTCCTGTTTTGTGTTTTTTCTATAATCCATAGACTACTTCAATTAGATTTTTTTTACATCACAATATACATTAAAATACTATACTATTCCAGTAAAATTAGCCTAAAACGTCTATCAAAGGCAAACCCATAGTAAACTGAAAACTGTTTGGATTACATGCATGGTTCAGTCTCTGTTGAACACGTTTAACATGTTTCAAGTTTTATCCTCAGAAGTCGGAATCACTGTAAGTGCTAGTAATATTTTGACATAGAATAGTATTTTCGTAATTTCTTGTGGCGTTTTGAAGCGAAGAAGAAAACAGGGCACATCTGCTGAACTTGTACTGTTATTGGCTGCGGTGGTTGCTAGGCTTCATATGCTAAATTCTGATAGGTCAAGTAAGGTGTCATTTGAAACATGGGACTCCTGATTAACCGAAGCCAAGATGGCGCCATCTTTAAACTTTTCCGGAAGAAGACAGGCGGAAGCAGATTGCTTGCTAATTTGAATGGAGAAATCATCTTTCTGTGGATTATTATCATGTTTTGGACTAAATATTTTTACTGCAGTGGATCGTTTGGACCTTTGTTGATGTTACCAGGCCGTTTCTGTCCAAGTTTTATCATCTGTGGATCAACGAGAGAAGTCAAAGGTGAGTTGCCTCAACGGTCAATCAATTTTGAAATTGGTTGTTTGTTTGTTATCAGTGTTTATCGTTCCTCTGTTGTGATTGTATCTTGAAATATTTTGCATCAATCAACTGACGAGAATCGAAGCTTTCTAATCGTGTGTAGTATTAATATGAGTTTAAACATAAATGTAGCATTTGTGTAAATAGACGGGAATAACAATAAACAGCATAAAATGTTCCAACAGCCCAGCTGCGGTCTACAGTTACAGGGATATATGGATATATTTTCTCTTGTATAGTCAATGATATATTGTAATTCTCCCCTGACAATTTATTTTTGTCAGTATTACCTTGCAGGTTTCCAAATCACTATGAACAATATAGTACAAGACTTGTGCTAGTCCATGCCACTTCTGCCTTGAAAGCCTTCTTTCATGTGCATTTATCTAAATTAACCCAACGCAAAATGCAACACACAATGTTTCATGTAGTAGGAAACAAATTGAGAGTATGATCACTTGTCATGAACAGAAATATAGAATATGCTGGTGGTGAAGGAAGTCTGAAGGGCACATGTAGAGACTTAGAAGAAGGAGGTATAGAAATGCATCAGAATGAGAGTAGCGGGCCGGATGTGGGCGCAAAAGTCAGCTTAGAAAAGGAATAAGAGAAGACAAACTAGATGGAAAGAGAGGCAGAATCAGAAAGTGTTGAAGGTGAGAGGATGCAGAGATGCAGCCAGTCTCAATGCAAGCAAATCCTGCCACCACCGACGCTCAGTCTCCCCCTCTGATATTCACAGTCGCTCTCAGTGGTCGACCTGCCCTGAATGCTCAGATCCCCGTGCGGCGTTCGGTAGGATTTGATCCTGCGACAGGGCTGAAAAGCAAATGTGATTTTTTTTTTTTGTCCTCTTTAAAACCCGAAGCAGGCTCCAAGCAATCAGCATTCCCACCATGAGAGATTTGATGAATGGACTCAATGTACCCTCATAGATGTTTATGTGTGTGTGTGTGTGTGTGTTGCTATTTTGTTTTGTTTTTTTTTATCAACGCTACAAGAATCGTCCTCCTCTTGATTGCTGTTGCCAAGGTGACCTACACTTGCACTGCATCTATTGTCATGCAGCCTATTATGCAGCGTTAAAAGAAACAAACAAAGCAGCTACAGGTGTATTTATTCAAATAAGGTATTGTTGTGTGTGCGTTTGTGTGCACGACATGCTATTGCCTGTGTTTAATGATCTGAGCCCATGAAATATTCCATCTAGCTTCATGACAGAGCTCATAAAACTCTGTTTAAACAGGTGGACAGGACTCGTATATGGCTCAATACAGAGCTGCCATTCAGCTTTGATGGGCCCGTTAACTCTGTTCGGCGCGCGTGACTGTGCGCACGTCTGGCGTTGTTAACACTCTGCGGCAGTTGCATCTTTTAGGTGTCAAGGGACTTCAGACTCTGGTGACTGAGTGAGTGCAAGTGGAAGGCGGAGAGACTGAAGAGATGGATGTGTTTGACGACAGAGATATGATATGATAAATATTATGTGAGCAAACACCACAATTTGTTATGTTTACCTCACTTAACTCTGCTCATCTCCCTTCCCCAAAACCTCTGTCCAAGTCTGAAGAGGCAGAGAGAGTGAAAGGAAGTGAGGAAGAAAGGAACAAAACAGCATCCTATCAGGTGTTGAAAACAGCAAGACCAACATGTCTTAGCACTACAGAATGCTAACATTCAGAAATCAGACAGTATCGTCCTCAGTAGGAAAACACCTGCAATTAGACCGAAGCGTGATAGAATCTCCGAGTGCAGGTTTGAAATGAAAAACTTCACATCAGAAGCGGTCGCTGTGATCCAAATGTCATATCTTCAAATCAAAGTCAATGAAAACATTAAAATTCTCCATTTTAATAAAATGGATTATAGTTTGAACCATCAGTGGATCCTCATCAAAGTAGGCTGATAAAATAGGAATACCATTTATTTGCCTTATACAAGAAAATTATTTGTCAATGCAATCCATCACCCTGTAACACGCAGTAAGTCATTGTTCCACACTCATCTAAACAAGATACCCAAAATGCAACAGTATGCACACAAGTATGTTTAAGTATGTTAAATCCTCAGAAAAATCACAGCCTCACATCAGCAAACAACTTTGTGAAATTGCAAAAATCTGATCCTTTCTGTGCTCTATGGGCTTTTATCCACCTTGGCCTGCTGCTGTTGCAGCGCTGCTCAGTTGTGACAGCCAGGCTCTACGGTGCAAGCATTTAGCTGCATATGTGAGGGTCTGAGGTCTGACACCCGATTTGGCCAAATAACCCTGCACAGATTCGCCAAGCTCCCACTCTAACTCTCTCAATTCGCAAAGAGCAGCGTGCAAAACACTCAGGTAGCAGCTTCTCATTGTTACCGGCATTGACTGTCTGTTACATCCCCCATTAGGTGAGGATGTAACTGATGAAATGTGTTAATATATGCAGTGTTGCTCCTCAGGCTCTGTGGGCCTCAGCTCTCGGACCTCTTTCTCCATTGTGCTGTTGGCTGGTGAATGTGGGGACCTGCGGCCAGTTGCAGTTTATCTCAGGGTACATAAAAGATGAGGTCCACAGTACTGTATTGTATTTGAACTCTTGCTTTGTCATGCGTGAAGCAAGTCAGGAGTTACGGATACAACTTCTTTTAGGGCTGAGCTGCTGCTGGGACCAAGCAAAATTTAATTTGTGCAACAGCAGCAAGACACTGTTGTTAAAATCTCCCAGCAGGGATTAGCTGTGAGCCAGAAAAAGCATTGTTTGCCTTGTGTGAAGGGAGGTGGTGATCAACCAGGCAGCGAGAGAGAGAGAGAGTGAGGGATGATTTTTTTGGTTCACGCAGACAGCCCGGTTGGACTACTGGGAACTGACTGTATGAGTGTCTCTTTTAACTCTCTTTGAATATTGCCATTCAAAACCTGTTTCTGACTGCTCATATTTGTGACTGTCAAGACAGCTTTTACACTCCGGTATCCCGGTTGTCATGTAACTGTGTAACTGTGAAATTGTATGATGGCAGACTTTGTGCTATCAGCGAGCATCCCATCATTTGCCATTCAGTGTCCCGGCCTCATTCTGGACATAGTGATGGATAAGAGCCAATCTGTCCCTGTCAGTGTCCACACACCTTCATCCAGCGGACTCGTACATCACCGGCTCATATCCATGCATCGTAGCGCGTAACACTGATGGTGCCCTCAGGTTTAAATGGCCGTGAAATTAATGGTTGCGCCTGTGCTGCAGATGGGGTGAAACAGGCCATCGAGTAAAGTGGACCTAGAGCTTAGGAATATGCTGGAATACTTGATAAAGGGTCTACCGGGGTGGGTCAGCTGACTGTATTTTATTCTAAAACTCTTAAGTACATTGACAGTAGTGTTATGTGTCACATGACTGTTCTTTCAACTAGCGTCTTCAGGTTAAGATCTCTTAACTAACTCAAACTCAAAATACTAACAAATATAAATATGACAAATTATACTATTCATGTTTCCCATTTTTCATTCTTTTATTCAACTTTCATTAAAGTTTGCTGTTTTTTGGAACATAAAATATGTGTGTGTCAGTGCACTTGATGGGCCAGTGTGCATAAAATGCCCCTCACCATGGCAACAATTCCCATGTGTGTTCTTCCGCTATAGCAAGCAGTGCTGAAATGACCCTAATTTCAATACCATGCATATTCATCTGATGAGGATGGCACACAGGCAGAGGCTGGGTCAGAGTGGGTGGAGGTGGAGATGAAGAGAGAAGATGGAGGGATGAAGAAATGCAGGCACTGCACAGGCGAACAAACACACACGCGTGTGCACACACACAAGACCTCCTGCCATGTCTGAGACTTGAATAATTCAGCGGAGCGGAGTCGCTGAGGACAGGGGAGTGTGGTCTGCCAATCTCACACACAATTATTCCTTTAATCAGTGTTTCTTTTATTCGTTTATCTTTAGTTGATGTGACGCCTACATTTTTCTCGTTTTGTCATGTGCTTCAGCTCAGCTCAGTCACCATAATAAACATTGGTATTGGTACATTGGTACATTTCTACAAACCACAGCTGTGTTTAAACGTTACCATCTTTGTGAAGACCGTTGCATTAAGGTGTAGTTACATTTAGGCACAAAAGCCACTTGTTTAGGGTCAGGAAGCTCATATACATGTATCAGTGAGATCCCTGAACTACCTGTACATCACTTTGATCAGCTTTGAATCACCCATTAACCAGCTGACAGCAGTGGGACACTTAATATATCAGCTTATTGTAGACACATTGGTGTTTCAATCAGGAGAGACAAGTGGATGAAGATAATAGTTTATTATGACAGATGATATGTGATAATTAAGTCTTATCAGAAAGTCTGTGGCACTTGGACTCTGCAGGGAGAGTTTGTAATCGAGGGGCATCGCCCTGAGCAGCAGCGAGATAATTCCCCCCACGGAGTCCAGACTCTGGTGGTGGTGGTTTCGGCAGATGACTGTTGACTGATAGGTGGATGAGGACGATGAAATGATGTAGCTAAAGAATCTGCCAAGCAAGAATGGGCGGGAATGGGGAGGTGGAGGGGATCGCATAACGGCAGCATGAAGGAACTAAGGCAGAGAGAGATAATCATATTTTAAAAAGAAAGCAGCGAGCTGAGCTATTGGACAGTTGTGACCAGCTCATGAGAACAGCTGATATCTCTGTTTTCAGCTCCAGATCATTGCATATTTGGAGCACAAGTGAGTGTTGACAGCAGCAGTGTGGTGCATGTGAGACTGAGTCAAAACAAACTACCGTGCCTCTATTTATGGGAGTGAAGGAACATGTCACCCGGTGCTGCAGTGTTGATCATTGATGTGCTTTTAATAGCTTTTGGAAAATTGGAGCTCTGTGGCACAAGGGAATAAGCTAAATCAGGCTTTGAATACACAGGCAATACTTATTAGTAGGATCAATTCTTCGTTGGTGTTGCTCTTTTAATTGGATCTGTCAACAATAAGAAACGTATAGATGATCACCAGTCTTATCCTTTACATGTTTCTTTAATTAGCATCTGAATGAAGTTCAATTAGACTGGAATAATTGTTTGTTTGTGTAAGTTTAATGTGTCCTCTGCGCTCCCTCTGTAGTCCATCTGAAATCGAGCCACTTTTTCATCTCTCTGCTGTCACTTTCATTTTTCAGTTTTCGACAACAAAGAACCACAACCTTTCAGGAAGAGGTGAAAGGCCCTGCGTGTAAAACTGCTGAGCCCGTATGAATCACCGTCTGTTTGACAAGACTGAGTACCAGTGATTTGTTTGGGTGATTTGAACACTTGTTAGAGTAGCTGTTGATTTATACACTGAGCGAGAGAATGACAAGGAACAGAGAGAGAACAAGCGAGAAAACTGAAGCAGAGAATAGGAGATTGAGGAAGGCTAATGAGTTTCTGGCCCTCTTAAGATTTGTATAATCAATGATCTGACTTTTTCATAAAGTGGGTCTAAACATCTCACTTAGCCGTCTACCAATCAAGCAAGACATGCTGGACAGATGAGGACTTATTAAGAGTCACTTTGCACTGCTCAGATCATTCAGAGCATCAGTCAGACCAAGCAAGCTGCTCTCCGCTGCCAAATGCGTTTCCATACAGGCAGCATCACAGCAAAGTGGCTTGGAGAGCGCGATGAAAGGGAATGGGAAACAGCAGCTCTACTACAACTACAGACACCGCAAGCAAAATGAGAACAATGGTGCAAAGTGTATGAAATTTAGGCAAGACGACACGGACTACAATCCTCTGAAGGAGCAGCCTGAACAGCAGTAACGTCATGCTGTCCTGTTGCAATAGGCAAGACGTAGGTGATGGGGGAGCCTGAAATACCCGCAGGTTTTATGCAGCGGATCAAACCAAGACCAAGAGTTCAATGTCTCGGACAAATGGGAGAAATTGCGGCCAAATAATTTCTGTTTCAATTTGTTATTAGACCTACTTGGGTGCAGATAGTAACAGAAACCCTGCTATGCATGCAAACACCCAGTGAAGTATAAACAGAGCCTTGTGCATCTCCGCTGACCATTTAGATCAGTGTTAAGTGATAGTGATTTTCCACATAATAAAGCTTTGTCAACTAAAACAAAAACCACAAACTTTTATTTATTTAACAAGAATATGCTTAGAAAGTTATAGTTAAATTATTTATATCATTTGAAGTATATTAATATGTGGTTTGCTTAAAGGATAAAGTTCCACTATGTGAGCTGAAAACACATTTTTCAGTCTAAATCATAAAGTAAGGCCGTAGAGTGAAAAAGCTCCTATTTTCCACAATTTGGGACTCCTACATTCATTGAAAGACCTTCTCCAACAGTAAATAGCAGCAGGAGAGCACGCCATGCGGAAAAAGTGAGACTCTCTGATGATGGCCACGCCGTTTCACCACCTCCACCCATTTCAGACACTGAGAGGAAGAAATTAATGTCAAATAAGTGCCCACAAAACTCTTCAATGATGTATAATCTGACTTTGAGTCCATGAAAACCTTTTAATCTATGAAAATTCAGCTTTCTCTCAGATTCAGGGTCAACTGCTGCATGCTAAATCTGATTAGTTGAGCTTTAAACTAAGTCCTGCTGCTTTGCTGTGGTGTAACAGCGTGATGAAGACAATACAAAAAACAAAACACTGAAAAGAGTGGTTTACACTGGTGTATACCTGGTCCACTTACAATGGAAATTCATCTCATGCATGAGGTCATTCAAGTGCATATAAACTCAATGCACAACATTACAGGGACTCACACTGGTGAATCCAGCGAAAAACCTCTCTTGATTTCCTTTATTAACTCTCCGCCAATCAGAAAAGAGGACACCTACATTAAAAGAGGCTGAAGATGTAGAGAGATAATTTCAAAAATCTCATATAATTGGGATGTGGATTCTACAAAATGGGATTCAATATGAGGAAGATTAATATCAAATATTTTTCACATGCGATGAATACAGAGGGCGCAGCGAAGCTCTGTGACACTACTGACTCTGGTCAGCAGGGGTCAGTGGAGTGCTGCAGTCTGATTATGCAGCCTTTCAATCAGCACTGGGGTAGAGAGGCATACACAACGACCCTCTCTCGTTCTCTTTCTTTCGCTCTGTCTCTCTCTCACTCACTCACACACACACACACACACACACACACTCATGCATATACACTCATACACACAGGGCAGCCTGTCCATCAGACACTTCCTCCACAGAGTAATAATGTCACACCATGGGCACGCTGCTCTGAACCGCCACCAGTCTGACAGCCACCAGCCTTGATGATGGTGTGCTTCTCTCTCTCTCTCTCTCTCTCTGTCTCTCTCTCTCTCTCTCTCTGTCTCTCTCTCTCTCTCTCTCTCTCACACACACACGGTCAGGTCTTTGATCCTCTCTCACACTCCATCTCTATCTCCCTTCTCTCTGACTCTGAGACAAACACAGACATTTTTCACTATCTTACTCGCACAGTTTGGTCACTCACGGTTCTTGATGGATGCTTTGAGCGAACCACCGCTGAGCAGATCAAGATGTTCTTACTGAGCTAAACTATCAATCAGTTGTAGACTCACTGCTCATCAGTGGAGTGAGAAGCTCAGTTTGGTTTTCTCTCTACTGGACTGTATTCTGTGCTATTTGCTTAGCCAAGAACATCAGACACGATAAACATCACCAAAATAACTGATAGTTGCCTTTTAGTGCCCAGTCTCAACACTGGTTACTTAATATTCGGTGGCACTAACCATATACTTCTTTGGTTCCCCTAAATCATACCAGATAAAGCACCGTCACTGTCCTCATTTCGGCATCATTTTAAACGTTCTTTACGTTCTCAGGTATCTAATTCCTGTCGTTCCTTTCGGTCGCTGTGTGATTTTAATGATCAAATATGCATCATTGCCATCAGCGCTCTCACCGCTCACTCCTTCTCCGTGTGTGTTCAGCTAACCGTGTTCTGTACGTTGGTCTGTACAGTCCAGGTCACACCGTTGCCCTTGTTTGCCAGGGGCAACAGATGGTGCGTCCACGGGAGCTGGCCTGCCCACGGGGCCTCCATCCCCCCATCATACAGCTCTGATGCCCCCTCCTTAATTAAACCTTAGTGGAAAATAAACTTTAAAAAGTCACTGTAAAAATACATGTATACATGTTACATTAATTATTAATTAATTAGTTAAATTAGCTATTATGACCGATCTTTTGTGGAGGAAAAAATATTTATTTCTTCATTTTCTTTCTTGATATAGTCTGAATTTGCAATGCAGGTGCCTTTAATTCAATTTAATGTGTGTATCTGTGAATATGACTTCTGATTTAAATATATTGTGTTCATTTAGTATGGTTATTTCTCTTTCTACAGATCTGCTTTTGCAGTATCTCATTTTTAAATATATCCTTTTCCAGTTAAAGGGTCAGTGACCCTCGCTGCTATTGAGTCACGTAGGTGCTTCAGTTCCTCTTTGATCAGCTTTTTTCATCAGAATTATTTCTAGAAACACAGAAATCTCGAATGAAAATTCTTTAGTGCAGAAAAGCAAACAAACAAAAACAATTTCCTTTAATTCCTGATTCGGATGTCTGATGTCCCATCAGATTTGTAACCCTCTTTACTTATTCTTGTACATGATATAGTTTCTGATTTAAATTTGACCAATTTTCCATGTTTTTAGTTTGCCAAACTTTTAGGGTTGCTCTTAACATTTGTAAACAAAATGAAGACAAACAGATAAATAAAGTATCAAGACGGGTTTTGGTTGAAGCACCGTTTCAATGTCAGATTGGCATTGGTGTTGAAACATTATAAACAATGCCCAGCTTTATTCATGATCGTACTACCACTCACACTCAGGTCATGCAGACGTGATATACTCACAGCTACCTTGGCTTTTGAGTATAGTCCCATAATGACCACTCGGCTCCTTCATACGATCAGCTCTGTTTACGACCGAACATGGCAGAAAACATCGTCATCCCTTGTCTCGACCCCTTCCTGTCTATTTTAGCTCCCGTTCTTAACCTCCCTTTAGATGGCTAGATTGAAGACTGAAGAGAAGAAATTGCACTGCAGATAAGTGCAGACTGTTAAATGTCAACAGAGAGAGAAGAGCCGTGAGAGAGGAAGGGAGAAAGAGGAAGAGTGGGGGGGGCAAGGAGGAGAAACATGGAAGAACAGGTTGAGGGGAGAAAAGTTTCTGTGTGTGTGTGTGTGTGTGTGTGTGTGTGTGTGTGTGTGTGTGTGTGTGTGTGTGTGTGTGTGTGTGTGTGTGTGTGTGTGTGTGTGTGTGTGTGTGTGTGTGTGTGTGTGTGTGTGTTAAGAGTGGCTGACATTTGAGCTGAGACCAGATTGGTGTTTAGAGCTCAGTCCCTTCGCTTCAGGCTCTCTGTCAGCTCATTTATGGCACAGAGAGAGCAGAGAAAGAGAGCGTCAGGATGCTGAGAGAAAGAGCGCAAAAGGTTGGAGGAGATAAGAGAGTAGAGTTTCTGTGGAAAGAGGGAAACAGCCAGAAAACTTAAGTAAGTAAACTTGTGAGAAGTGAGGAAAAAGAGAAGAAAAGGAGGACTACCAGATATATTCACCCCATGCAAACAACAGAAACAAAAACAGCAGGTGACAGACCGCCTTTCAGCTTGAATATTTTGCTGAGACAAAAGGAAGTTTTGGCCTTTTCAGTATGAAAATGAGCTGCATGACATTAACTGACTGACTGACTGACTGCTTGAGTTCTATGGACTTCAGTACCCAAAATCCTCTGATGCGCAGTCAGTAAACTGGTAAACTGCCCACAGCATGTCATACTTAGTCCAGCTGTGATCATTCATGCTGATCTCTAGTTTAAATAAATAAATAAATGTGAGCCTTAAGTTATAATCTGTAAGATTTCAGTCTGATTTGGTGACACCCATGGCTGCTGTCATGACGAGCACCTGCTGTAACCGTTTACAGTAATAACTGGCCTTTCTATCACGTCATGAATAGCTGGAGAATGAACAGTAAACAGTGAGGCTGATATCAATGATGAGTTCACATCAGAAATAGTAAGACAAGATTACGTGCTGCATTATTTCCTGTGAATCCTTCATGTGAAAGAAGGCATTTTAGATCTTGTGTGGGAATGGCGGACTCCGCCAGTAACGCTGAAAACTCGGGCTGCCTGAAATTGGGAAAAAAATTGGGAAAAAAATCAACATTGCGAGATATATATATATATATGTGTGTAGAAATATATATATAATATGTGCAACATATATCATGATATGACAAAAACACAGGAAATTGCCCAAGATGACTTTCAGGATCTTCAACCTTGACTTTGCAGGGGGATTATTTATAGAATAACACAATTTTCAACCAATATCCTGCCATATATGCTGCTGCAGCCTCACTACATGGCCATCAGACTGTATTCTGGCTATAGAAAAACAGAAAGATAAGCACGATGAACATGAGGCTCTGTGGCCTTGTTTTGTGCACATTGTCAGCTGTCAAGATGCCTCAGCAGATCAGACCAAAACCCTGTGCACTCATTATAATTGGCCATTAAAGTATCATCAAAAGCACAAAAGAGCATAAGTCTCCTCGCTTGCTGATAGAGAGATGGACGCTTTGCTGTACAATGCGAGGTTTTAGGAGAGCTCGGAGGCCTGCAGCTTCCCTGGAGCTCCCGGATGATGAGGCAGCCCTTCTGCCACCGCAGCCCAGTCAGGGGCCACTAATCTGGGCTACGCAGCCAGGGAGCAGGCCTTGGAGCAGGTCCAGTTCCTCCAAATTGGACAAAGAAAGGCATTATGTGTGCATGCTAATGCAGCTACTCACATACTACTCTCTACATGTGGCATGATGAATGTGCCATCACACAGATGTTTGGCTGTCAGCTCGCATGTGTGCCGTATAATGTGTGTGTTGACAGATGTTCAATGACACACGAGCGTGCGCGGACCCACACACACACACACACACACACACACACACACACACAGAAGTGCTGAGCTACTGGCTGGCAGTCAATAAAAATGCAGTGCTGCTGAGTGCAGAGCAGCCTCACCACTTGGCCCGCCGGCATTACCGCAAAGCACCATTTAGCCTTGTGTGTTTGAGTGTGTGTGTGTGTGTGTGCATGCGTCCAGGTAGGCCAAGTCTGTAGGTGTTGATGAGTCTGCAGTTGGCAGGACTTTGTAAAGCTACGTGTGGTGTGTATGTGTGGGAAAAATTTTGTACAAATGTCTATTTAAGCATCACAGTGTGTTGAGTCCGTTTTTATGGTCTTATCTATCCAGCTATCTGTCTATTTATCTGATTATGATAAGATGCCACGTGGAGCAGGGCAGGGCATTCTTTAGACTAATTTAGCCTGGCTCGTAGCGACTAACTAGCCGTAGCGGAGCTAGCAACAAGCAAAGCAGAGCGGCCTGATGAGGGATGGCAGCGAGACGTTGCGGTGACGTTTGTGAACGGGAGCTTTATTTCATCTGAAGCAGCGAACACACAGCCTTTAGCATTATGAGGCGCTTATGTGGACACTTTTACACCGACTGTTCTAGCTCAATCCCTGTAGTATGTGGTTAACAGTGGCTTCACAAACAAGAGATCTACTTCCCACAACACCAGATGGACTATGTCACACCCACGCAGGTTAAAAGCAAGGGAAATTATGTTTTTTAGACAAGATGATAGTTGCGTTATTTATGATTTAATAGCTATTCAAAATGTATGAGCCATCACTAGCATGGAGAGGAGTGGGCTTATCCACCTCGGTCATAAAAACTACACAACATACAGGATATACATCAAATACACAAAGGGAACACTGCACATTCTTGACATCAGAGAAATGATTATCTGCCTCGCTGATGCATTATCACATTATGAGAACCGCTAACCAGCACAACGGAGCTGTGAAGCAGCAAAGCGCTTGCTTATCGGGCCTCTCGCCTGCTTTGAATGCTGCTCAGTTTCCCCCGAGGAATCTGTCACAAATCACTGACAGAAATCTTTGACCACACACACCCACCCACCCACACACACACACACAACCTTAAACCTCTGTTTTCCAGCCCACATGTAGTTTATCTGAACCTTTCTGCACATCTATGGGGCCACCAGTAGGCCTCCACCAAGCTGCTTTGTGCTTTGCTCAAGAGCACCCGGTCAGTATTCAGAGAAGATGAGACACACTTTCTGTGGCGTACCTTTCCACATTTTAAAAACTTTAATTTTTGGAAGTTTGTTGTGCCATTTTATACCAAAGGCTTTTCAATGAGTCAGTTCAGCCAAGTTACAAAATCTTAAAACCACATGACTGGAGAAAAGAGACAAATTATGTTTTTGTAATTTGGGTGAAAAGACCCTTGAACGGAAAGACGTGTAGATGATACTGCCCATACACAAGACTTATTATATTAGTAAACCTCAGATACTGGCTAGTCATTGTTATTCCATACCAATACGATGGAGATGTAAATATGATCGTACGCAACAGCTGCACAGTGGTCACTTTGAAAGTCATGAGGAAGATAGACTGAGGCAGGATTAAGATCAGATTTTACAAATGTTTCAGAGTCAGATCTCTTTGGCTTTTGAGAAACCTAAAAAAAAACCCTAATATGATAGTATGGAAGCATTCAATTTCAAGATATTTAATCCTTCTTGAGTAAGTATTTTTCTCTCCACCTGAGTGGAAATGCTGGAAAAAAAAATGTGACTGGCACTCTTTTAACTGCAGTGGCGTAATCGAGAGATAGCAACACCGGCTATCTCCATGTGCACAACTAACAGTAGTGGATGACGATTTTTAGGCAGCTTAATACAGATTTTCTCTACATTTGGATGAAAACTTGTGTCCCCTAGGTGTCTTAAGATGACTGAGATCTCTACAGGAACAAAATCAGTGACCTACTCCCTGCAAAACTCTATTCTTGAGCTGGCAATCATGCATGTTGTGCCTGCCTTCATTAGTTAACAAAAATAGTATAACTAACTAGTAATTTTCAGGTGGTCCAGACCTACCCAGGACCCCATATGGTAATTAAAATGATGCCAAGGACAGGAACACTGCATCCTTTCCCTTTAATTCTGTTGGGGGGGGGGGGGGGGGGGGGGGGGGGGGGGGGGGGGGGGGTTGTAAGCCGCCGGTGTGATGCCCCTTTTAAAAGTCCTCCCCTGCTACAAGAGAGCTCCGGAGGAAAACACAGATAGACAGATGGACAAAGTACAGATACACACACACACACACACACAGAGAGAGAGACCAGCATGCACTATCAGGGACCAGAGACAACTAGGGATCTGCATGAGTCTCACATTTAATTATCTACCTAATGGTCTCACTGTAGTGTCATTAGATGGAGGAGAGAGAGAGAGAGACAGAGAAAAGACAAGGCAGGGAAAGAGAGAGGTTGGTTAGATATTGAATGAAACGGCGTGAAGCACACAAAGAGCCATGAGCAGAAATCAATGCAAAGAAAACTGGCGATAATACTGTTGTATTTAAGTATAGTCCATAATGTTAAACACCAGCTTTGTAAGGCTGTATGATATGATGAAACTGACAGAGAACAATTAAAATCTATACAGAATACACAATTAAAAAGAAAAGAGTGAAAACAGTGATTTTATAGCTAACCACTAACAATGCAGGATTTGAAACATCAAAAGAGACCACGAGTGTGAATCACTTCAGATATTGGTGACTGTTTTGACTGAAAACTCATATATTGATGCATTTTCATTCAGTGCCCTTAAGCTGCTCTTGCAATGTTATATTAAACCTGAAATTACAGCGGCCACTACGGCATACACCGCTGCCAGACCAACATAATACAGCGGTCATGCTAGAGGCTTTGGAGCGGACCTCGGGTCCAGAGATTGGCGTTTTCTTAATAGTAAGCAGACATGTGAATCACAATCTCTTTGCTCCACCCCTCAAACCCGTCCTCTCCACACCATAACGGTGATAGAAAATTGAAACTGAAAATCAGTGACGCTGAAAAAACCTAGCCAGCATAAAAAAAAGAGAGCGACATATGAAGAAAAAAATTAGTTTTTTATTGAAAAACATCAAAATAAAAAAATAGCAAAATATGAAAATTAAATAGTTTATGTTTTCATTTAATTTTTTCATTTTTCATTGCCAATACTTGTTTCGATGCTAACACAACTTTCAGTGACAACAGCCGTGCTTCCATCTATTGTCAAGCAAATTTTAAGAGAAATTGAGAAACAGGAAAAACAAGAAAATGCAAATTAGGCGCGTTTCCATAAAGTGATTTGGAGTGAATAAACTAGGCTTTGCAAAGTACAGTTTCGTCAGAAATTAGTGGTATAAGATACGTTATGCATGGCTATAATAAACGAGCAGAAGAAAAAGAATGCTGAAAGGCGAGTCACCTTAGCCACCTGAGAGAGAAATGGAGGCCTGCAGGAATTTGTCTTTCATGCTGTTTCATGCTGTTGTTGCCACTACCAGCCATGTTTTCATACATTACGGGAATATCCGGGAAGGCGACAATATCGGAAACAGAGCATGTCCTTTTCACAGAAAGCTGGTGGAAGGTTGTTTCTTTTTTGTTTGTTGTTGTTGTTTTGTGTTTTTATATAAGGTGCTTGTCATCACTGTGGCGCAACGGACCAAAATCCTCTTTCTCTGTTTCTCTAGGTCTGTAAATCTCACTGCCTTCACGTCATTTCTTTCTGACTCTGCATGTCGACGAGGGGATTAGAGATTAGAGAGTTGTAGGGCTGTGATGATGGGAGAAGAGGGAGGGATGATGAAAAAGACATGTATCACAACTAAAGGCATAAAGGGAGAATGTGGCTAAAGCATTTCAAAGTCAAAGACAATCAATAAACATATTAAGCGAAACTAACTTAATTTCTATGGCACGTATGGATGACTTCGAAAAGTCTTTTATTGGGGATATTTCTTACTTTAATTCTGCACTTGAGTTCAGGTTTAAGGTCACAGAAAATCTTGCAGACGGACCAATTTAAAATAACTCAAAGCTATTTTTAAAAAAAAATACTATAATACTCTAATCGTCTCAATCATCTCTTCCTCACTAATTCCCTTTCCTCTTCTTCTCTCATCTCTCACTGCCTTCTGTCTTCCACAGCTAAAATAAAACAGACGTAAGGGCCGTGTTGGGAGTGATGCACTACTTTAATTCCACTACTTTTGGTGTTAACTAGGAACATAATTGATTACTTTTTCTGATTAAATAACGCAATTAAAGTTCCTGAAATTTAAAGGGGCAAAGTTGGGTTACCATGTCGATCCAGCATCGTGTGGGTCCTCTTCCACCAAATCCAACTGCCTAACCAAAATAACACAAGTGTAGCTTGCAGGTAGCAATGCTAATCGTTGCCGCCCTCTGGTGGTCGGGAGTATTAATAACTCCTATCTCTACAGTGATAACGGGTACAATGACAGATAATATTTGACAGTTGTCTTACACTGTGTCATAAATAATACAGCTCTCTGTGCATTTATAAGGGTATTGAAGCAGACATTTAAAAGAAATGCAAAAATGACTTTCCCTGCTATTACTTTTATGTGCAGTAATTGGTAATTCAGTTACTTTTGAGAGAAGTATCTGTAGCTGATTACCAAATGTCATAAACTTGCACAACAGTGCAGAAGAGTCCAGCCCAGACAACTAAGACTAACTAAAACGACTCCCCCCATCATTTTCATGAAGGTTTTAGGTGTTGTTCGTACTCCAACTCCTGAAGCATTACAAGAGACATTTTAGTCCAAATATATGTCTTGCTTCTCTGTGCCAGGAACAGCACATAATACTGCTCTGCACTGTGGTTTCAGGGCAGTATTTGAGAATGATAGCTGACCTTTAAAGTGCTGATGCATGTGCCTAAGCTTTTTTTTGGGGGGGTGGGGCTTAATTGTCTTTGCGGTGGTCATTGATTTTTGGTCAAAACTGCATTGTAAAAGTTTATTTTGTGACTGATCACTTCACGAAGGGAATCTCATTTGTACTGTGCCATTAAAAAGTTCTCAGTGTTGTTTGGAATACATAATCAGCTCTGGGACGATATGTTAGATGCCAGAAAGGTCATGATGTTAGGAAGTAGCTTCTGTCTGACTGACGGTTCACCTGAGCGTGTCTGAATTATTGCCATAAACCTCATCCATGTGCAGTCTTTGACCCGTATCAGTGTGACCTCATTCGAGATCTTTTTCTTTTCTTTTTTTTGTGACATGAATAAGCCCATTTGCTGAGGACGCTTCACTTCGACACGAAGGTCATCCCAACTGACGCAGAACCACAAGTCACTTGAAGAGCAGCGACTGACTCATCTGCAAACATCCCCCGTGCTGAGGCTGTTCCATGGCCCATCAGGCTAACTGCAGCCAACATCTGTCAACATGGAGTGCGCTGCACCCTAACAGGTTGGTGTTCAATTTTCTTTGTTTTTTTTCTATAAGGAATTTTAGTTTAACAGTTCCTCTGCACAGCACAGTCCCTCTTCAGTGCAACAACATACCTAAAGACACAGCTGAATAAAACCTTGAGTTCTGCGAATGCTTGGTTGCATCAAAGCAGCGTTGTGAAGTGGCCTCGTGATAAAAGCCTTGTCTAGTTGAGGTCTCGGATTGACAGAGTGTAGGAGCCACACAGTCACAAGGTGAAAGGATGACCCAGTGGAGGACAAACTGCAGCTAGTCCTTACTTTGATGAGGACTTCTCCTCAGGGGGCCTTTCTTTATGTGTGATCAGCACTTCACTGTTCATGACTGGAATACTGTACATGTGTTTAGAATGAAGTTAAGTGATCTCCAGTTTTTCACACCATGAAATCATCTCCATAAATTTCTGGGATTAACAAGGTGGGAATAAAATGTAAGCATGAGTGCTTGCATGATTTATAGTCCAATCGGAGAGATATTGCGTGTCTCTGTGTGTTTTACGTAGCTTGAATCACTGCCCACATCCCAGATTTTTCGGATATTTTTTTCAATAATTCAAATAGGTCTAGCTTTGTAACAAAATTGACGACCGTTTTATAGTTTGGAAAAACAGCAGAGCCGGAGATACCTGCTCAGGTGAAGTGTAAATAGTTGCTAAATTTGCACAACTTTTTACAAACTTTGTGTGTAGTGAAGTACACCAGTGAAAATCAGGATTTATGAGCATTCAAACATACTTGCACTACAATTTTATTGTATGACCAATGTGTTGGAAATACACTTAAACGTCCTTAAAATGATTAACTTCTAAACTCCTGTTCAGAAAGTTCCTTATTCTTCACCTTGCTTCACCTACAGAGTTTCTATATACTGTGTCATTATTCTGGTGGCATTCGGGTGGTGCATCTTTTTTCTGGATGTTGTCACTCAGTCCTTCACAGCCCTTGCTATCAGTCGGTTTTATCTTATTCTACCATTGCTCTCCTTGTGAGTTTGCCCCGGACAAGCATGTGTGCAGAATGCTTAGAATAGAAATCAATCAGGGTGTGTTCTGGCATGTCACGCTGCTTGCCATATTTCAGTGGTCCACCTCCTTCTTTTCCCTGTGGTCCATCACTGGTATGCATGAGGACCTGATGTGAAAAGAGACAAGTGAGCATTGAGCGGACAGCTGCAACGTGACCAAGGTGCACAACAAGCACTCTGCCTCTAGGGCAGGATTGCTCACCTGCGTCTTGGCGGCCACTTGACCTTCCTTGTTCTGTTTGCAGTGGTGGGGGACAAGGTGAAATCCAATAAGATTTTGATAAACCATGCTGTCACCTCCGCTGTGCTTCTCCGTGTGTTTCTGTGAGCGGTTGTGTGTGAGATGAAGAAAGGGAGAGAGACTTGATGTGCCCGGCTGTGCTAGTACAGCACAGATTCAGCAATTAATTGAATTTGCAGATGAATCCTGTGTCTTGTATTTTGTCTAAATTTGAAGGCTTAAACAATCCACTCATGTGCTCTGTTATAAAAGACAAATGTCAGAAATGCGAGAGACTTTTTTGGGTGCTGCTTTTATTTACCGTCATGAAAAATATGAACACAATGTCGAGAGGAACTGTGCAAGTAAAAAAAATCAATCTTTATTTAAAATGGATGCTTTTTATGTGTCATATCAGACAGAAGTGTGCATAGTTATGTTATATTGTATATAAAACTGATCCGGGGATGATTTGGGATTCAGTCTGAGTTGAAGGGAGTCGCTGAATGCAAATTTTGCTCCTACCAATCTAACCCTCATTAGATCGTTTTGGATTACAGCGACGAATTGATGGGCTTCCTGTTATATTTGATTAGACATGTGATCATGTTGATATTGAACAATCAAACAAGTGTAAGTTTGTATGTATGTCCCCTTTTGTGCTGACAAAACCTCAATAAATCACCACATCAATTTGCAATGAGAAGCCCATCTCCCGTCCATCAGCCCCTGTTGGCAAACAGCATAGGAAATACAACAGTGGACAGATCTCTGGCACAATCCCCAGACATGTCATTTGCTTTACTGGCTGTGGAGTCTAATATGTTTCGACTGTGTGTTTGCTCATAACTCTCTGCCCTTCACTGTTGAGCATCTTAAGTGCGAGTAGGCTGGGGAGAAGATGCACAGTGTGTCGAAATGCCAAAAAGTTGGCAGTTGTAGTCCCCAAACAGAGAAAATTGATTATGAAAGACAAAAAGGAGTCATCACCTGTTGAATTAACAGTAAAGTTATCTGTTGTATCAACAAACATGCCAACCCCTCTGCAGAGATGAAATGTCGCCAATTGTACTAAGAGACTTTAAAATCTTATTTCCCTTTCACAGTTGAAGAGTTTGTTTATCGTGAACTGGAATCTGGATGTGGGGATGATGGGGGAATTAGATCCAGCAACTGCAGGGCGAGGAGTATCTTAATGGTCTTATGCCTTTAACTAGCATTAGCAAGTAGTTGAACCTATTTCACTTATTTAGGGAGATGTCCTACACATTCTTAAATTAAGCCGTTTACTATTGAGAGGTTCAAATCAGTAAAAACTGAGTGAAAATTCAGACCTCAGAATTCATGAGGCTGATCAGGACAGATACAAAATCATCATCCGTTAGGCAACAGGTCAAATGATGCTTCTCAGCCTGTCGTCACGGTGCCCACGCGGTGTCAAGACATGAGGGCGAGGGTGGAAGGTGGAGGATTGCGGCTGGTTGTGAACGTGGAGGAAGTGAAGGGCTGACGGGGACAGCGTCGAGGCTTAGGGCGTCGATGGCAGGCAGACAGACGAGCAGGAAGACTGGAGGATGATCCGGGGAGGGACAAGTCAGTAACATGAAGCACAAAGAGAACCACAAGGGCAAGAGCACAGAGCAAGGCCTCATCGCGTCAGCTGTGCATTTATTATATAATTCTCAATTGGAAATATTCCACATACTGTTGCTATTGTGCCAGGCGTCTCCGATTAACCCATTGGCCCCCAGTGCTCCATAACAACTGCTCTCTGTATAAAGTTTAGAACATGTGACGGATAACCCAGAAGAGTACTGGTACCTGTGAATGTGGATTGCGATACGGAGTCAACGTTAAACTTCACTACCATCTACTGGATTCTGGACGCCGCGCCAGGACGTTCCACCAAGCTTCATGAAAATCTGGCTGATAGTTTTTCTGGAACCCTGCTGACAAACAGACACTGTCATGAAAATGTAGCCTCCTCGGCAGAGGTAATGATCATAAAACTAGATTGGCAACGGATTTGCTGCAGGCTGACGAACTGATGCGCAGGTGTGCAGACTGGGAGGGGTGATGAGCCGATTGCAGACAGGTGTGTGTGATGAGCAGAGCCGGGCGCCGGAAGAACAGGAGGGAAGACCACACCCAAACACACACAGACAAGGAAGAGACAGACAGGACAGTGCTGGGAAACACCGGATGGCTACAGCCGGAGAAGAATAGAGATCACTTTCTTCATCTTATTCGCTTGATTCCAGATTTCTTCACTGTATTTTCTTTGCTGCCAGAGAAGGGATTAAATGAACCAACACGACCCAGGTCACTCAGAAAAGTATACGTGGAGAGAGGATTTTTCAAAATGAACACGTTCAGCAAATAATTAACTGCTGCTAGTGTTTGCTGTTAGCACTATTCCCACTGCCTCAAAGCTCAGCAAGCTCTAGTGAAGCAAACACTCGCTTCATAGGCAGCAGCAGCAGCCATGATGGGGCTGCTGGGCCAAGCGATGCGCAAAGCCAAGGGGAAGTGAAAAATTACATATAGCTCTAATGACAATGGTGATTAAGATGATGACCAGCATCCAAACTCCACAGGAGCTCCACATCTGGTTCTGTTAGTCTGTATTCTCTTCAGTGGTCTCTGTGCCCTGATTTCAGATATTCTCACATTGTTCACTGCTCACCAATCTATCGACGATGCAATGGAACGGCTCTTTGTAGCAAATATGCGTCTTGGCTCTTTGATTTTGTGTCTTTTGTGTGCACACTGTGCTGGGCATTGGCAGGTTGAGTTGAATTTATGTGTGTTTGTTAATGGCAAGAACTCCAAGGCCTCCACTGTCTGTTGAAGATCAATATAATCAGTTAGCCTAACTGACTTCGGCAGCAATAGAACGATGCGTCGGCCAACATTTATGTGCAATCATAAGAGCTGACTCGGCTTGCAGGTGCTGTCACAGCACCCACACTCCTCACTCTCGACAGATCTCACCTCTAACACAGACCCAGTGGAGGACAACTGACACTTATTGTGGATCGTTTTAGCTCCAGCTCGTTTTACCAAACTCTTTGCCAAGGAAATCATCCACTCTGGAAGCATTGAGAGGCGATGGATCAGTTGTTCGTCCATCCCATATAGATAGCAACCAAGCAACCAGTTGGGCCAGTTGCCTTTTTTATTTGGCGTGCTGCATTCTGGTGACTCAGGTACAGTTTGGCATGCAGCAGGCTGGCTTGTTTTGATGGATTGTCGTAGGAGAACCTGAGATAGCAGGTTGCTAATATTGTGCTAATTGACTCCACTAAAACTGTTCAAAATTAAACTGAACACAAAATCAGAGGTTTCTTTAGAGTATAATGATTAAATTGAGTAATTAATATATAACAGAAACACATATCACTTTATAGTGACACAGTAATGTGGGTTTTGGTATTAATGCCCTTTCAGACATTTTTTTTTTGTTTGTTTTGTTTTTGGTCTTCTAACTTTGCAGTCTCAGCTCACACCGTTGCAGGTATACATTGCCTGCTCTTGGCTTTAAAAGGATTCGTCTCAGTGGATTCAATGGGTCAGCCATGCAGCACACACTTGAATAGCAAAGCTGGGAGCAACACAGACGCCCATTCACAGATTTGTGCCTCCATCCCAAATGGGAAAAGCAGCCTGTATACGCATGTGTTCCTCATTCAAGCTAGAGAGCAGAGATGTCTTTTTGGTGACAGCAATCAGGACCGCTTCTACCTCGTCATGTTTTTGCTGACTAAATATGAGAAGTCAAGAGTTAACCTCTCATTTAAAGCCAGAGGCTTTAATCGTTCCTGGGTGTAAAAAAAAAAAAAAAAAAAAGTGGACAAGATGCTTGTCTAATCATGCTCATTGTGGGCATAACTATTTATCTGTTCTATAGGATCCATCCTTGTGTTTGTTGAGTAACACATTACTGTAATTCACTACTTCTGGCAGAAACTAAAAATGTAACTAATTACTTACTTACTCCTTACAGGTTGGAATGGAAGTCGTTACTGCCCTCTGGTGGTCAGGAGTAGTAATAACATCATCACTCCATAAATTATTATAGCTAAGTGTGCTTTAATAAAGAGATTCGATGCAGACATTTAAAAGATATCCAGAAGTTATTTTCTCTAGTAATTAACTACTTTCATATGCTGTAATTGGTCATGTAATTCAATGACATTTAAAAGCATTAGCTTAGCCTGATGTTTGTGCTAAATAACCTCTGTTAGCTGATTCCCTTGACTGTCACGTTCGTAAATTCTAACGGCTTTGGAGACTCATCATGAGGCCGATGAGCCCAGGTTGGAGAAGGCCGTGTACAAGTCTGAATTCCATTTTGTTTGTTCTGCTTACCGGCTGATGTTTCACAGAAGCGACTGATTAGTTGCACAGGTCTTGTCTTGATTTGTCACAGCATTTGTTTTTGTCTTGTTTGAGATTATCATCAGTGGATCTGACTCTTCTTGAGGCCGAAGACAGAAGTTTAGTTTTTGCTTTTAAATCTGAACCTTTTTTCAAAGTGTAATTTTAATTCTGTATTTTTTCTTACTGTTTTTCAAAAATGTAAACATCTTAGCTGAAGTGAAGAATTTTGGATGTCTTTGGACGTCTGTGGTGCTGTTGGATGGTGTGAAGGTTCATAACCAGATGAGCTGAATTAGATTAGGGAGGGAAGTGTTAAATGTACGACCGTGTGTGTGTGTGTGTGTGTGTGTGTGTGTGTGTGTGTATACAGCATCCATAATCAGATTTGTAAAGCTGCAATTGTAAAAAAAAAAAAAAAAGTGTGAACAGAGCCTCTGTGTGGACTGCTATTGTACTGACTTGCATGCCAGTATATGTTTATATGTAGCTTCTATTTGTCTGTGGATTAAAAAAAAAAGCCTGCTCTTTCAAATTAAGTCATGTCCCGAGTCTGTTGAAATTTAGTCTCCTAATTATTTATTTGAAACTCATTTATTCGTTTATTCAGTATTCAGGAGTTAGAGGAGAGGCGCGTTTTGGGGACGTGGGTGTGGATTCTCTTAACGACGAAGCTGAGAGGAGGGGATGCTTGTACTCATAGCAGCATGCCGGCGTGGGGCCGGGGGCCGACCAGAACCGGTGACCACCTGATGGATAACCTACCCAGTGCCGGCCGCTGTCCGTGGTGCTGCTCTGAGAGTCTGTTCTGTGCCCACACAGTCTCTCTCTCACTCTCTGTCTCTCTCTGGCACGCGCGCGCGCACACACACACACACACGCGCTTCTGTTAAAATATTCATCTCCAGCACCTCAAAGGCCCTTTTGCCTCCCACCTGTATCCACCGGAGGAGACGCGGAGCCCGCGGCTTGTGGAACTAAACGCAAAGAGATGCCATGTCGCCTAAATAAATTCAACTCTAGTAACTGCTGACTTTCCTTCATCCTGTCGTCTGAAAAAAAAAAAAAAAACCCACATCAGTCATCCAGGAATCCCGGGATAGCGGTCAGCGGCTGGCAGGCAGTCAGTCCCGATTCGGGTTTTTCGCTGAGATGAAATCTCCTCCGGAGCCCGTCGATGTTTTGCGCGTAGGCTCAAGCGGCGACCTGGCAAACTGTTGATACCCCCACCACACACACACACACGCGCGCGCGCGCACACACACACACACACACACACACACACACACAACCCACCCTCCACCAACCCCGCTTGGAAATGCAACAACCGCAACAGTCAGGTGTAGTCTCCACCGCCCGTATTTACCCCCACCAGGGTAAGTCGCGCAGCTTTTGATGCAATAAGTCGCATCTCAGGTGAAGAATCCCTCGAGTTTGGAGAGAAGCGCCGCGTCGATAACGCTCAGCTCATCCGCTTTGCCTGAAATTCACCGGGGGAGCAGAGCCTTGCGGGGGTCGCAGGGGGCACTGATTGAAAGTGGAGAGGCGGTGGGGCACAGGGGCTTGCCAGGAGACACTCTTGCGCATCCTCCTCGACTGTCCCCCTTTCTCTCTCTCTGACGGTTCAACGACACAGACCTGCCGGAGCCGACCGTAACCTTTCCGGTCTCCGGGGCGCAGCGCGTCACTCTGCGGGGATGGAGCGATCATCACTCCCCCGGTCAGCTAGGATACCGCTTCAGGGCCCCTCATCAATATAACTCCCCGTGTTTTGGTGAACATAAAAGTGGAGAAAAGACAGGGAAGGAAAGGACAGACAGGTGGATTCCCAAAGCGCACAGTCGGATCGCGCAGGTGTCCAATTCATCAGCGTCTTTCTCTCTCTCTCTCTCTCTCTCTCTTTGTACGAACTGCTCTCTTCCAGAGTTCTGCGCAAAACCGAGCATGTTGAAGAGGAAGAGCCGGAATGCTTTGAGCGCAGGAATGCTCCTGGTTGGATGTTTGCTTTGGGTTTGAGGGGGAATCGCTCGGATAACAGAGCTCTCCAGCGGAGGCGCAGCAGAGGCTCTGGAGTTCCAGGGAGCAGGGGAGAAGAATTTGGAAAGTAGATCTTACAAATACGGATTACCAGGCTTTTTCTTCTCCGGAGCAACTGTCGACACGCTCTTCTTTGATGTCTGAAAAGGTAAAAGCAACACGTTTCTCCATATTTCTGGTTCTTTAAATCTCGTGTCATCAGAGCAGAACACGCATTAACGCAGTTTGAAGCGTTGGCTAAATGGTATCTGAAGTCGCCGATGAGGGATATTACCGTCAATATAAAGAAAAACCAACAAGGTTTCTGCTCATAAAGACGTTCGTTTGTTTGTTCTAAGCAATATTCTCACTTTTCAACAGCAGTTTGAGACTTTTTCTGCCAGATATGAAGAAAATCATAACGAAATGAGGAGACAGTTTCAGAAAAGATTACGCTTACGCATTGCTACAAGACAACTTGTGCCAGATAACCCAGACCAGCATGAATTCTGTGTTTATTGTGAGATCATATAGGCTAATTACGATGGTTTAAGTGTGGTTACCATGTGTAGTGAATTTCGTATCATTGTTGAAGGGTTTCGAGGCTCTGTTGGTTCTTAAACAGAAGGGCAAATTCACCTGGGGAAAAAAAGAAGAAATAAAAGCGCTTTTCCGTGACGTGACTCTGCGCAGGTCGCTCCAAACGGGCAGTTATGGCTCTGGGTCAACAGGTCCGGGGGCGCGTTGCAGCCCCCCCCCCCACTCACATTATGCTGACCAAAGACAAGTATGAAATGGATGCTGAAGAAGGCATCAATTCGTTTGGATTACAGCGATACTGGCGCGGTTGTTTAGGCACATCTAAGGCACTGGCGTCTGTATTGATTTTTACGAGCAAGGCGATCAAACAGGCAACAGGGGACGCTCTTTCAACTGATTTCAAATAACCCAGCGCCTTCTCTCAAATCCACCCGCTGTATTGCTGCAGGTTGCATCTGGAATCATTCCTATTAGCTATTTTCATATCGAGCTGAAACTAATACACAATGAATAGACACAGATGAGTCAATCATACAGATACAAATATTTTGTGTATGTGTGTATAATGATTCATTTGTGCAGTAATTGAAGTGTGTGCTAGGTTTGGAATGGAAGAAGGATGGATGGATAAATGGATGGATAGACAGACAGATCGACAGATAGATACTGCAGTTCGCTTCCTAATAAACTAAACACTTTGTGCAACGTTGCTGCTGGAGAAATCCGATTAAAGAGTAAAAATGCAAGAGGAGGAAGGCAATTAAAATCCCAGGGGATGCCATTTCATCTCATCGTTGTGAATGATCAGAAG
The DNA here is from genome assembly GCF_017976325.1 of Chelmon rostratus. Taxonomy (NCBI): domain Eukaryota; kingdom Metazoa; phylum Chordata; class Actinopteri; order Chaetodontiformes; family Chaetodontidae; genus Chelmon; species Chelmon rostratus. The sequence continues at coordinate 13,217,058 of NC_055660.1, read as the reverse complement.
GAGGGGTGTAATTGGCTCATTACTTGTTCCCTTGTGCATGCTTGGCCTATCAAACAATGACAATATTTGTGACAGCAACATGACAGCTCTATGAAAACCCTGATGCCACATGATACCTTTCGTTGTCTTTTCTTTACATTTACCTTCCGAAGTGGGTCTTCTGCTGACAGCTCCTGATCTTGCTGCACATTAACATGATTGCAGGTTGGAGGGGTAAGCTTGTAACCACAAGGCTGCTGTTGCAAATACCCAGAGAGACTTGTGACCGGTGGGAGACGGACTGAGGCTTTCATCTCACCACCGCTGTTGCGGCCTCGAGCAAGGCACTAAATTCCGAACAGCCTCAGCAATGCTCAGTACTAACAGCGTTGTCCTGGGTATCTCCCAGCTGTAAATATGGTGACCATGTGATTTTTAAGCACCACTGTGACTTTCTCTGGATAAAAACACATCACATAAACTAAAGTTTCTCTCATTTACACATGGGAGTTTCTCCAGTATAATGCCGTGTGGCCACTGCATTTTGAGGCTTGGGTGGACAGTATAAACCTAAGGCTTATTAAGGACAGTCACATATTAATGGATGTTATCCATTTGTCTTGATTCTCCCAGCCAGTGCAAGGATTTGCAGCCTTGAGTCAAAAGACTGACCATTAAAGCCTCTGTTATCTAAATCCCAAAAGATGTCGACACCACTATATGTTATTGATACCTCACCTTTCCCGGGATTTATTTCACCCTTAGGACTACACAACGTGATGCGTGCACAGCCTTGGAAAAATAGCCATGTGGGTTCACCTGATTTATTTAGCTGTTGTAAAGTAAAGATTAATTGTCATACATACATAACTACAGTTAAGAAAACATTTGTCCCAGTGGGGCTCCGCTATAGTTCCATGTTTGCTCCCTGCCCACTTTGTCTTTATAAAGCTGTGTTTCCACTGAACACTTTCAGTACAGTACCTATAGAAACCTGTACCTAAACCCTAGATCTGTTTTGCATTTCCACCACAGACGGTACTCTTAAATGCAGAAAGGGTTGTTCCCGCATGGTAGTAGCTGTGCCAACCACATAAGTAGTGCGGCATCGTATCTATTCCACTGAGTCATTTGTCATGCAAGAATGTGGCAATTCTGTGGACCAATCAATGGACTGCAGTGTTTCTAGCTCTACCTTTAAGTTCCTGGTCAGCGTGCTAGGTACCTCGACTGAGGGTTAATGAAAAAACAGGAAGGAGTGGTGTGGTTCGATTTCAGTCAGCTTTCTATGAGCAAACAAAGCAGGGGGTGGTTTTCCACGTCATAAAATCAAACATCGTATTTGTATCTTCTTCTGTGGTTTTATAGAAAAAGTCCCTCAAGTAATGTTGTAACAAACCTTACCAGCTACAGTATACTTAATTTGAAATTGAATTTGGTTTTAATTCTGAAGGGATCTTAAATACAGCTCTAGGTGCAACTGCCAAAATACTCAACCTGACTCAAATCCTGGCCCTCTATGTGAGGGTGGAATTTATGTATTGTGAAGGAAATGATGTAGGAAATAAGACTAAATGTTGATATGTCCTGTAAAACCAAACGTGTTGCAATCCAAGGTCTGGATCCTTCAAAGGATGGTGCACTGGCGGCATTGGGGTGAACAAGCATTGTTGTGTTGAGCCAAGGCCAGTGCACAGGGTTTTTTTTTTTTTTTTTGTTGTTGTTGTTGTTGCAAACCAGCCCACTTGCCTGTGAGAGTGTATCAGTTTTCTTTTTGTTCACTTGCAGGGTATTGCTGTCTTCAGCGCTTTTTTGGCTAGTTTTACATGTGTGAACAGTTAAAAGTAGATTTTAACGACATTTCCATTACTAAATGCATTAGATTCTTGTGTATGTGCTCATGCTACAAGCACGTAAGGTGTAGCAGGAATAAATGACCACAACTAATATGTGTTTCAGAAACTGGAAAGAAAGTGGCTTAGCTCATTCATGTAAAGCAGCTGCATCCGGTGGCTCATGGGGCTCGTGTGGCTTTAGTGTGGCTTAGCGCTGGCTGCAGTCCCTTTAACTGGATGATCTTTGGATGACTGGATGACACTGCTGCTGAGGGACAGAGTAAGTTTTATGTGTGAAGAGGTGGGACACAACCAGTGAAATCATAATACAGTTGGAGTTGCAGTCGTTGCTCTGCCTTTGCTGTCCAGTATATCCATGGCTGTAACCTTTTTGGGCAGTACCAAGACGGATGGATGTTCTTTTGTTTTTTTGCTGCTGGAAACATTGCCTAGATACATTGCAAAAACAGAGAAAAATGTGTGTTTACTTAGCCTTTACTGCTGGCTGCAGCGTTTTAAACAAGCTGACACTGAGCAGGCATGTTGAAGTCTGTGAGAGACAGTTGGAAATATTAATCATTTTGTGAAAAAAAAAAAGAACAAAATGTGATGTTGGTTGTGAATGGTGTAGTTGTGGAGACCAGAAAGCACATTGTGTTCTGACACTGGGACTGACTTGCAGCAGGAATAGCAGGGCCCCCCATGTGCTGATCGGGGAAAGAGCACAACCCATTCAGTACAATCTGCAGAGGACGCACGCTACAGTATCGCCATACAAATACAGGATGAGCGTTTGAGAGAGCAACAGCGAGAAAGTGAGGCCGAGAAAAAACTGACATTCCCCCAAGGTCACACACCCCACTCCCTCCCATCTAATACCCTTATCCACTGAATCAACTTGGTCAGACCCCGTTTCCATGGCCAAGGTGGTGGTATCGAGGGGGTGGGGTCCCAGGCCATTGACCATGAGCCAATCACAGGTAGTGGCTGAGGAGGTGTGTGACCTACAGTGCAGAGATTGATATTGTCTTGGAGGAAGGGTAACCAGGGTCGCCTTGGGATTGCTCGGGCCTGTGCGTGTTGGTCACTTCTTTGCTGCAGAAGATGTTTGTGGAGGCGAGGTTTTTTGTTTATGTGTGGTCATGCATGTGTTTTAGGCAAATGGCACATGGGTGGAGCAGTGCGTTCCCTATCAATCATAACACATGAAGAAGAAAAAGAAGCCTGGTGGTGTTAAAGCGCCAAGAAACACAGCGGTAGGAGAGAAGAAGACGAAAAAACAATTCGGGTTTCACTAATGTTTTGTAAGGGAATAAATGCCTTCAGCATAACCTCAAGAATACTTGTGGTGTGTTTTTGTCCGAGAATGTTAACATAACTTCTTAGAAGAATCTCCACAGGGTACCTTTGAGGATAAGATGCTTATTTTCTTTAAACCAGCATCTAAAATATTGATCTTATATTGACTGTCTTTAATGGAATTCATGGCTTTTCACAGTACATGCAGGCAATTTTGACTTGGGGTCATTAGTGTAGAAGCTTATTCGCATAAATGCTTACCTACGGTAACTCAGTGCAGATAAGTGGAGAAACACGAAACATAGAATAGAGTAGAACTCACTCAGCATTCAGGAACAATGTGCCACAGTTTTTTAGGCCACAGATACACAGTGCATTGGATAAACATGCCATTATCTAGCCGTAGCCTGCAGGATGGGCATAAACCTGCGGAGACGGGCCAGCCTCTTCAGAGCACTGTCAATCCTCTTCAGAAGGCTGTCATACCTGTCCTGAACCATGTCAGAACATATCAGATCACTCCATACCGGCGAATGCTTCCAGTATGTTTGGGGGATTGAAGGAGATGGAAATCTACTCGCTTTCCAGGCCTGAGAACTTCCCATTCAGATTTAATGATGTTAGATGCGGTTGTGAGGGAGCGAGATGTTTGACCTCCCCGTGGTGGTCATGAAAGCCGTGTTTAATGTGTGCAGCAGGCTTTATCTCTGAATATGGCGTCTGGGAGAATTGTCGAGTGTTTTGACTTAATGACTCGATAGCTGGCTCTTCCATTACTGATACGCCACATTGTTAAACATACAGTAACAGTTCACTGCGGGTTGAGGATACCCTCTGGCTTTTTATAAATGGAAAACTGCCGAGATGTAAGGAAGAGGATGAAAGGGAATTATATTACTCTTCAATTGCTGAAGGCTGCAGCCTTTGTGCTCCTGATACTGGGTTATGGGTCATTTTGCATCAGCCTTGGATTTTGAATGACAGCCCTGCTATGAACACCGTGTTTGGGAATCTCTTCATGTGGAGTTTTTGTTGAGGCTGTGTCACAGATGTGTTGATTTAGTTCTCCAATTCAGTTTTGGAGTCTGTAAATTCATGCTTTTAACAACTTTTCTTTTAAATCTCGATCTGTCCCTGCCAGCAAGCTTTGACTTATAACTCCCTTTTCCTCTTTGCCAAAGACTGTTTACTTCTGAGCCATGTTAAATAATGTAGCAGTTCACTTCAGTTTGAGGACCAACTATTTGGCTTTCTTGGACCTCAGTTGCCTCAAGGTGTTTTGAGATCTCTTGCAGAAAGGTGGTGACCATCAGGCTTTATCAAAATCTGACGGGTACTTGTTGGTCTTTAATTTAATGACTCACCTGTTGACCAGTCCTCATATTCATGAGTTAGTAACTGTGCAGCTGTTAAGCTGGAACCGTGTCTCTAAAAATACATGGACACATCATTGTGCAACAGTTACGCAAGGAAGTATAACAGAAATGTGAAATGTGGGGATTTGGTGCTGGATTTTACACTGTTGCTCGGAAAACATCACCTTGACCTCTAGGAAATTGTGATGGATGGTTTTTCACTATAATATAATATAAAATTTAAATAATAGTTAGTTGCAGGCATGTCTGATGCAGGGTTTCTTGCAGTGTTTTATGGTTAAGGCACTCTGCCTCGTGTGAAATAAAGAGCACCTCCGCTGACTTCATTTTTGGAAAATATGGTATCAGACTTATTAGGCTTTAGGGAAAATAAGCACTGGTGCTACATTACAAAGCAAAAGCTATGTGTTTAATGAGTGAGACAGTTGTTTGTATCATCATCTAGTAACTGCACTGAGAACAAGATGAGATGTGTCAGGATCTGACGCCTTCAGCTCAGCAGGTGATTGATAGATCAATCGCATTGTCTTTTTGCTTTGCGGTAATCATTAAGAAAAGTACATTGCTTATTACCTATTTTCACCTCAGTTTCCTGGGGATATTCTTGCTGAAAACAAGTGCTATGCTGTCTTCATGGATGATCCAGATTGTTCACAAGCCAGTGTGCTGCTAAACTGGATGCACTTTGGAATGATGGTGTGCTCCAGATCACCTGTGGAAGACAGATGTGCGGTTTTTCCTCTCTTCCACCCTGTAGCACTCAGAGCTCAGTTATGGGAGCTACTCTCCTCCCAAACAACCCTCAATCACTGCAAGGCTCACTGGGATCAATATGTTCTCATAACTCAGGGCCCCTGACCCTGACCGCAGATCATTATTGCCCTCTGGAGATGAGGCTGACGCATGCACGCACACATGCACGCACACATGCACGCACACACACACACACACACACACACACACACACACACACACACAATAGCATACAAACACACACACACAGGTGTTGTTTCTGCTATCCTGCCAACCATCCCAAAAGGCTTTAAACATCTTAGCGGGGAAGGTTGGGACCACCAGTACACACACACACACACACACACACACACACACACACACATTCACACGCACACACATGCACACACACTCAGTGCAGCCCAGTGGTGCAAGGAGAATTGAGTGCCGGGGGGCTGACAGGTGGAGGAGAAGCAGTAAGGGAATACAGCTGATGAACAGAGCAAATGACAAGTAGACAAGGGACTCCCTCACTGTGAATATTATTTCTTTGTGTTTATTTATTGTCGTCATTATGAGACATTTTCTGAGTAAAATATTGTAGAAACATACAGAAATTCATTTGACCAAAATACCGAGACGCCACAACAACTTATGAGACAACGTTTCAACGATCGCTTCTCTAACTTTGTCCCTAATGCACACACCGTTAAAATGTGTGTCGATAAAATCACAGCCAAACAAATTCCCTATATCAGATAATCTTGAGAAATGAGCAGTACACAAAGCTATCAAGACTGAACCTCATCTTTTTTAGGGGTTACAGGTAACAGAAAACAACCAAATTGGTCCAGTCTGGTCCATGGCTGTAAATTATTTTTTCTGGTAAATGCTCATGGTCACTCAGTCCACCACTGTGGTCCAGACTGAAATATATATACAACTATTGAATTGATTGGCATGAAATAATGTACGGACATTCACGGTCCTCAGAGGATGAATCCTCCTGATGCGGTGATCCCCTGACTACCTTTAGCAGTTCCAATACTTTGGTTTATGACCAAATATCTGCCAAACTAGGGACATTTTCATCTCCTCAGCTGCAAGGTGCGAATCAGCAAATGTTGGCACACACTAAACTGTGATGGTTAACATGGTCAGCATTGCATCTGCATCAGCATGTTCTCATTGTCATTGAAAGCATGTTTGCATGCTAACAGGCTGACAGTTGTGCTTCAGTACAACTGTAACCGGAGAAAGTTTGATTGTTTTGCCTGATAGTTGTCTCACATGTCAGTTAATTAGATCAACTAATTGATGAAAGAACTAATTGTTTGAGAACGCTGAACCTGAGACCTGATTTATCAAGCAGCTTTCTGTCAGTGATGTCAGTGGCAGCTCATAATGCACATTAACTCATACTGTCTGTGTGTTTGAGAGTGTGTTTTTTCTTTTTTTCTTTCATTTTCCGAGTGTGTGTGTGAAGTGTTATTCCTGCCCTGTCTCTGACCCAGCCTTAATAATGTTTGTCATGGAGTGTTTGTGCTTCTCCCTCCATCATGTCTATATTTAGGCTTCTGTCTCCCCCATTTATGGCGGCTGTGCTCTTTGGACACACAAATCGTTATGACGAGTTGACACCAGCAGAGCACTCCCTCGACTCAGAGGTTGTTGCTCATTTGGAGTCAAAATGCAGAGCCAAGAGAGCACCCCCCCTACAGTGACTAGTAGATGGTTCAGCTTCTCAACTGTTTGATAATGCCAAACTGGATGGAGAAAGTTCTTTTGATTACGTAGGTTCCCACAGCGTTCTTATCAGCGTGTAACATTTTAATCAACTTTGAGATTGTGTGATTATGTGGAGCTATTGTTCAGTCGTTGTACGTTGATCCTTGCCCGGCAGCAGTACTTCGCCATTTCAACTGCTTCTGTTGTTAACAAGTGATTTTGTCCTGAGGAGATTTTCCAGCTGCAATCCAAAGTCGAAATTGTTCTCTGACATTTGGTGTAAATGTCCCTCTCTGGTCTTGAAATGTGAGTTTAACAGCCTCTTTTCTCCACTCAGTCAACAGCTGAGCCAGCACTCCCTCCACACACACACACATACATCTGACCACACATTAGAACACTTTCTATAGTACTCTAATGCACAATGAAGGCAGTGATGGGACTGATGAAAAATTCTCTCTGTAGTTTTGTTGGTTTGACTCTGAGTTGAAATTTCAGAGCATTTGTGTAAAATCTGTTGTATTTGTATTTTAATGTTGGATAAACTGGAGGACTAACTTTGGGTTGAACTGATTTGTTTCTTCTATTTTGAAGTAAAAACTGAAAAGAAGGGATTTAGGTCTAGTTTAAGGATTAGATAGTGGTGGTGGTCCACTCTCAGATCAGACATTGGCATGAAGGTGTGGTTTAGGACTACTGGCGGGGTCTCTGAAAATGGCTGCCCCATCTGAATTTTAGTTCAGTTGATTTGAATCTGAGAAGAATGAATGTTCAAAATGGCCTCGGTGCCCCACTAACACCAACCCTGAAGTGATCATATAAGTATGTTCATCCAATGTGTTTCTACATGTATGAGTCAAATGCTCATAATGAACAGTACATAACTGGTGGTGAAATAAAACAGCACAACGTTTGAAGTGCTGCCGGGGAAATCTACATCTGCCCTACTACCTTTTATTACTGGATGTGGGAGTCATGCTTTTTTTGTGGTTAATGTCGTTACATAAACCTCAGAAGAGGAAGGTGATTTGTGCTTTTTCAAGTGTCCCATTGTGCTTTGAGACTTTGGATAATAACGCAGCAGCAGGGACTGAACCGTGTTCCTCCGTGGGGTGGATCACACTCAGCCACACACTGATGCCTGCAGCTCTCTCTGCGTGCGTGGAGTTGAATATTATACTTTGTGCGTGGCATGAGATTAAAAAGACTCAAAAGCGATTAAAGTAAGAGAAAGCCTGACATTTACGGTTCTTGAACGCAGCGGTAATCACACACACACACACACACTCAAATAATTGACTAGTTGTCTCTGACCCACACTTTAATCAACTGGATTGATTAGACCTTTGCATGTGTATGTGTGCCTTTAGCGGATTTCTGGGGGCTAATTGGTGGAGAGTACCACCACCAGTGAGCAGATCAGTCCTTAATAACATCTACATTTCCTCACTTGCACTTTCCTTCGCTTCTGCACTCGCCTTCTCTTGCTCACTCCTTCATTATACATTTTTACCATCTGCTATTTTGACACAAGTCTGGCAAGTGTTTCTTGGACTACATCGCTGCTCCAGTGGTTTTGTTTGCCCTCTTTACGGAGGAAGTGGAGCAGAGGGGAGAGGCGTCTGTTCATTCTTCATCAGTATGCATGAAGCTTAGATATTTGTGCCAAACTGTAAACAAAACCTGAGCTGAGACAACCTGCAATACACCCACAGGTTGTAGCAGCCAGATACAAGCAAGTTTACACTTACAGTGCATGTTGTTTTGGCTGATATTTGCCCCAATGAAAGATGCTATAAAATCGGGCATCACAGCATATGTGGACTCATGACGAGCCTCCTAACTTTTACCTGAGTCGTCACTCCAGAGAGCAACCAGGGTGAACTTTGCTGCTCATTATTTCAATGCGAAGAACTTGCGAAACGTGCCACGGATTATCTTTGAAGTTTGGCACTTCCATCTGATGCAACACAACGAGAACACAATGCAACACGGACAGAGCGCAACACAAACGCAACGCAACCACAACGTGAAGGCAGCGTTCGTCTCAATGCAACTAACCGTCCAAAAGTACAGCAGTCACACATGAAAAATGATGAATTGGACTTGAGGTGTAACAGTGCACACCTTTTCTTATTAAATTGTAAGGTCACAATTAGATACTTTTTTGATTTTCTTTTTTTTTCTTTGTTTAATCAAGTTGAGCGAATGCTTCTGTGCGGCTCCTTTTCCTGTTTGACCTCTGCAGTTTTAGCGGCGAGCTGATCTCTGCTCGGACTTTTACGTTTTTGAGAATAGCTTGCGTCGACATGATTTGTTTCATTTTGACGTTTCGATGACGTTGCGTGTCCGTTCTGTTTTAGGTGTTATATCTAACACAAGAAGCTACACTCCGCCTAATGGGCAATCTAAATGAAGTGGGAGGCTTCTCAAACTCAATTTCTCCTTTTGCAAATTCACGATAGCAAAGCTACTGAGTCGGTGGCATCTGCTCCTCTCTGGCTGCAGTATGTTTGCGTCTGTGAGTGTGTCTACAGTAATTGGGAAGCCTATTATCCTCTTTTTCTATTATTCTACACTTCCACACTGTAAAGATGCTGAATAGGTGCGAGCCAATTACTGGATAGAAGTTTGAAACTTAAAGCGGGGCCTCCACAAATTATCGTCCGTCATATGTATCAGTGCTTTGTGAGAGCACTGTGTAGTGACATTTCACATTAAAATCTCTCTTTTTTCAATGCATGGCACATATGATGGCTACCGATAGAACAGGAATATGATGGAGATGGAACTGCATTCAGGGTGCAAAAAGGGCGCAACTAAAGCTTGTTGGCAACATGGAAGACATACAGGCATCAGCAGGACAACATCCTATCATGTCTTAGCCTGCAGAATCCACTAGAAGAAAGATTCATGCGACTTATCTTTACACAAACACAAGAGGTGCTTGTCAGGAAAACGTCCACACTGATAGTTCTTCGTTTGAACGAAACATCCAGCGTTTCTGATGATCGTCTGTCATTTACTCGTGTCATTACCTGTTAGCGTGGGACTCCCTGCTGTGACTCAAATCTAATGCTAACGTTCTACCCGTTCAGCCCCAGAGCACCACTTCTTCTCCACCTCTCCCGCTCTTCTTCCCCTTCCTCCTCGAACTGCACTTCACCGTGTCCTCGCTGTCTTCCGCACGGCTCTATTTTTTCACATCCCCGTCTCTTTCCCTCTGCTCCCATGGGCCTCCCCTCGTCCTCATATTTTCTCCCTGTCCTCTCCTCTCTCTATTTCCTCCGTACCTGTAATTAAGCCTCGCTCGCCCCCACTCTCATTTCCAACCAGACTGCAATATCGCCATCATTGTTTGCTGCTCCCACCACTTCTTCTGGTGAGACCACAGTGTGTGTGTGTGTGTGCGTGCATGTGTGCATGTGTGACAGCAAGTGTCTCATTGTTCATATCTGCTGGTGTCTCCCATTGTTTATGTTTATAGAGGCACATGATTGCATGCATGCTATTTAAGTATGAGTCTCTCTCTCTCTCTCTCTGTCTCTCTCTCTTTGTGTGTGCGTATCTGGGTGCAAGAATGTGTGTGCGCCCCTGTCGTTCCACACCTGCTTGTCAGGAGTGGTTACTCAGTGCCGGTGGCAGCCAGCTGATAATTAAAGCAAAGCCGAGCACAGGAGATAGACGAGAGAGAGAGAGAGAGAGAGAGAGAGAGAGAGAGAGAGAGAGAGAGAGAGAGAGAGAGAGAGAGAGAGAGAGAGAGAGAGAGAGAGAGAGAGAGAGAGAGAGAGAGAGAGAGAGAGAGAGAGAGAGAGAGAGAGAGAGAGAGAGAGCCTAAACACCCGTGGTTTTAGTTTTATGTAGTGATTTTTATTGGAACCATGTCATTTGTGTCCTTTGAAACCTTTTTTTCTTTCTATTTTCTCTCTCTCTCTCTCTCTATCTATCTCTCTGCCTTTGCAACCAAACCAAATCCACCCACTTCTATTGGCACACTGTATCCTGTTATTTTTGCTCCTGCTCCTGAACCATCTGTAAAAGCTGTTGCATCACTTCACCTGCACACCATTGACAAACCTCGCTATCTCTAATTTAAGTGATTGGAATTCCATTCGTCACAGAATCGTTCACGTGCACCTGAAGCTACAGCTTTGGTCTGTTTTCGTCCATTGTTCCTTTTGATGCAATAAGTTCATGGCTGAGATCTGGGAGAGCAAGAAGCACGAGCAGTCAGATGATCATGCCGGTTTTGAACTGGCTTCCACGTTAGCCAAAATGATTAAGAAGAGAGAGGACGAACAGTAAGATTGTTACACAAATGCTGCAGACTGACTTCCTGGTTTAGATTTTGCTCACTGTGCTTACTGTAGCTGTGCATAAACAGTTTTCCTTGCAACGGAGGGATGTTTCTGACATTTCAGGTGCGCTCATTTACAGTTTCACCTCTAAATGAAGTCATTTACAATCAGGCTAAGCTCTATAAACCACTTCTGCTCTGTCAGACTTTATCGTGTTATTTGGAAAACTTGATTGATTAACGGTATAAGTCATCATGGGAATCACGTGACGTTAAGCTTTAAATTCCACTGAATTTGAGTTAGACTTTATTGTCCATTTGATTTTGATATTGCATTGATGGCAATGATTACTGATAAATCGATAATTGCTGCTTGCTCTAATCATTGGAAACAGTGTTTGTGTTTTATCCAAAATAATAAAAAATCTAACAGCGTGCCTGATAGTAGCTTTTAGAGCTCTGTCAGACTATTCTAAAAATCCTCACACATTTCTGCTCTCAACATAAAACCACGCTCTCTCACAGAGCCTGCTCTCTCTGGAGACCGTGAGTAGCACCATCAAAATAAGCCAGCCTTGGCTCCAAACTACGGTGGGACGGGGGGGAGTGATGTGATTACTGAGCAGCGGCAGCATGTAGCAGGTAGGTGTTCAATAACCAGCTCGCTGCAGAGGTTCTCCTCGTTTTGCGATTTCTTGCCCTGATCCGATTTCTCCCTGTAAGACAGCTCCTTGCGTCCATGTTAACAGGGTCAGCAGTATTGTGGTGAAAAGTTAGTCTTGAGCCAAGCAGACACAAGCCTCGTTTCCATCAACGTAATTAAAGTATTGGAGCAGAAAAGATGGATGGGAACGCTAGCTTGAGGTGATTTTTGCCTTTAAGGAAATAGAGTTAATGCACATAATAGGAGATGGAAACGTCTTTTTTTGGAGTTTTGATGTAGCAGACAGTTAACTCACATGACTGAGCAGTTTCCACTCTGAGAGAAGAAGAAAGGAAGAAGCTGTTTCTGCTGTCGGTGTCTTCCCGGAAAGAAATTAAATGAGATGTAATCCTGACAACCTCTCTCCAGTTTTCTCTCATGGATGGCTAAAGCCACTGTTTTCTTCTTCTTCTTTTTCAGTTTCTTGCAGCTGGTTTTGTTTCCACTTTGCCACCTCTACTTCTTCTATTCTGTTTATGCGTAACATAGCCTATATCGCCACCTTCTGACCAAACTGTGGTTTGTGTCGACTAGTTTATCTGCTCTAAACCAGTTGATGGAAAGGCCCTAATTTACATTTCCTTTTTATTTTTTATTTTTTCAACATATCAGAAGTTTGTTTGACAATGGTTTGGAAACACCACTACAGAGTCACCGTGGCAGAGGCAGATTTCAGGTCAACTGGCCTCCTTTTTATCTCACCTGCGGGGTCAAGCATTCTCCATTGTTGCTGCGATGTCTCTCAGGTTTGAGTCTGTGCAGGTGGTGCTTTTTTCCTCCGTCTGTGGTGGGTTTTGCTGCTCAGTTCGTGGCATCACTTACCGGGGTGCAGAGGTTGTTTTCTGAGAAAGGCAGAGCTGACACTGCGTGCTCTGACCAGCAGAGGTAAGAGCATTTACAAATTGGTTGAATCACAACTGTTACATCGGTCTGAGTGGCAAAAGCATTTTTTATGAGAAAGTGGAGTGGATTATTACTTACCCTCACAGCGGATCTCCTCTGTTTCCCTGCACTCTTCCTCCCTCCCTTCCCTTATATTTTTTTCTGCTTTACTGTATCGTCTCCCCTCCCATTCATCGCCTGCTGCACCGATTCTGTGATAACCCATGCCAGCGAGTACAGATCTCTCCTTTATCACTTCTTAGTGGTTAAATGGATGTAGCACACAGGCAGAGTGATACTATAGCTCACGATTTACAGCCAAAAGCAGTGTCACAGGGAACTGGGGAAGGAGTAATTTCAAACCCAGACACATTGCGTCTGCCACAGTTTGAGATGTGTGGCGTTGCCTGTTAAAATGGGTGATAAAATGGACAATGATCTGTACTATTGAGCTACTCTACACCCCATTAGAAATCATATGGATTGCACCTTTTGTGATGGTCATGATGATGACTTTATGCTCATGATAATGACTTCAACATTTCTTTAGTCTTCCAAATAAAGTTTTGTGAGATTCATGCACCACTTTGCTGTAAGTGTGTTCAATTTGCTTTTGAATCATTTATCACAGATTATTAAATTAAAGCGAGCGTTCTGAGTGTTTTTACTGATTATATGCCATGAGTGGTATTCTTAAAATACCAGCTACAAGCAAATCATTTCACAAATGAGATCCCTGGCAGGACTTTAATTCCAGAGCGATAGATAAATCAAGTAATATATTGTTTCTCTCTCTTTTTATTGTGATTTATTATGTCTTTATTGAGTATCGATACACCACGAGTCAAGTGGATGTCAATAATACAAATGATGTGGAAAAAGAAGAAATGAGCAGGGAACTGTATGTTTGTTGATGTTATATTGGTGTGCTCCAGTAAAAAGTGAGGGGGAAGGGGTCGCCCTGTGGCCTTTTCCACCATGGCTCTGCAGATCAGAGGCTGTTTCAGGTTTTGACTGATACTTGGTGGTGTGAGAAACTCTGGTTTGGTTCAGCAAGTCATGCAATTTGCTCTCTCTGGTGTCACTGTTGCACTGTTGTTGACCCTGTTTTTAACTTTCCCTGTTTTTAAGTCCACTCTGGCCACTTTTGGCTACTGTTTTTATAATCAAGCACTTGTTTGAGTGATTTTTTTGAGCTAAAATGACAAATATTCTCTGATTTCAGGTCAGTAGGATAGTAAAGTGAACATCTTCGCATAATATAACCAACTAGTTATTTGTTATTTGGTGACTTCTAGCAACATTTGAACAAAATATCTGCTTGCCTAAGAGGCGAGTTTTCACGCTTCGGGTTTGCACAGCTAGCACGATATATTCATGACCCAATTAAAAGCTGAAAAATGTATGCAAGTGTGCAACAATATTAGAGCATCAACTACAATCATGGGTACAATTGTAATCTGTGTTGACTAGTCAAAGGAGTGCAGCAGCTATTTACACATTTTGGAACATTTTGTGACATTTCTGTAAAAAAAAAAATCTTAGCCTCATGTGATGTCACTTGACCTTAACATGTAAACATATGCGCAATGTCCCTTTAAGTCCTGTAAACCTAAACAAGGAGGAGCAGTTATTCACAGTATGAAATCACATGATGAGGGAAAACCGGCTGCAGCTGGCTGATGATCACACAACGTTCCGCAGAGGCCAACGTTGCTTCGCCGACACACTAGATGAGTAACTACACGCTGGCTTAAGCCCATGGCTGTTCTGTGATAAAGTAAACACGTGGACTTGAGGGAATTTGTTGAGTCTGTTGCATGCAGTTTGAACAAATGGCACAAGTTTTGCAGTGAAGTGATTTTAAGCTGCTGAAGTTGCTAAAATAAGGAGGCTAAATTCGGGATGTGAAAATTTGCCCATTTGACCGAAAGAAGACTCGCAGGATGGTACACGGGACACAGAAACAGAAAACTGTGCAAAAATGTCACTTGTGTTTTGTTCGGTTTGTCTTATTTGGCTCCTCGGTAAGCCAGATTGTCAGCCTGTTGGAGTGTAAAGACAACATGGTGGTATGTTTAAGCAAGCATCAAACTTTAGAGGAAAGTTACAAAAGCTGCCGGCAGTCACCGTAGTCCCAAGGTGCTGAGCTGGAGAGTAAAGACTTAAGAGAGAGCTGGCTCGGTGCGGAGAGCGAGTGAGAAAGACTGCAATTAGGATGAATGGTAGCACAGAGCAGCGAGATGAGGAGTTGGACGGGGACGAGCGGGGCTGTCACAGTCCAGATGGAGGAGGTTGACCCTCTTCACCTATTTGACAATGATCCATCAGGCATGCACACATTCATGCACACACACACACACACACACACACACACACACACACAACAGTAAGGCTAGATTCAACTGTTTGCTTTGTTCCTTGGTTTTACTCACTCTGGCCCGTCCTCATGCGTGCAGCATGCACACATATCACATTAAAAACACACACACAAGCCGGAGTGAGGTTAGAATTCCACCGCTTGCTTCACGCCTCTACCTTAACCTTACTGGAGACTGCTGCCAATCACATCAAACCGCTCTGATGGAGGATTTCTATCGGCCAAATTCACATCGGCTTCTTCCGCCGTACCTCTCTGTGCTCTGGCCAGTGCGCCAGTTTTGGAAGCCGCTCTTCCTTTTTTGTTCCCCATAGTGCTCCTACAGCGGCTGGCAGTTGGCCTAATAAGCAGTGGCTGGAAGAAGGAACAGTACAAGGAAATTGGCCATGGGGAGTCCAGCAGCCAGGCCAGGGGGGGTGCACACATAGACAAACACAGACCCAGGTCTCCAGGAGTTTGGCTGGTTCTGGCTCATTGAATCAAGCTGTCATAATGGTTTTGGTCTGAAGGGGGGGGGGGGGTTTCCTTCCTCCTTCCCTCTTTTCTTTGGCCTGTTCAAAGCTGGACAGTGTGGAGGATCATAATTAGCGATGCTAGCCTGCTTCTTTTTCCTGCTCTAATTGCTGCTGTTCGCAACTTTGTTGCCATTTTTGTCACAATCGTTTTGTTTCTCTTCTCGTTGTCATCGCTGTGATTGTTATTCTTATTCATTAAAACAATTTCGCCTGAATCCATGGAGGGAGCCAGAGGCATTATGGGTAGTGGTGGACTGTAATAAGCTTTTCAACTGTCGAGAATGAAGTTAAGCCTTGATATTTTTGTGTCTTACAAAGAACAAGGGCATAATTTTGAATGTTTGGTCATTTTATTGACAATATTTGGCCCTCTTATCTCAAGAAATGTCTCTACTAGACCTTCATGATAACTGCATTTTTATTTTTGTAGAAAAATGAAAAAAAAAAAAGATTAAACAAAAATATTCAAAAATGTGTCTGTGGTTTTCTACAGCAATGCACAAATACGACAGCTGAGTACCACTGAATCAAACAAAACGGCAAAAATAATGCAAGGCCAACTACTCTTTCCTTAATGTCTCCTCCGTCAGCACTTAGCTGAAATAAGAAAAAATAAGCAGAATCTTTGACGGGCCTTTTATGTGTGCTGCCCATTCACTGGCTTCACCGAGAAGCAATTTCTCCTCTGAGTGCAGCCACCGAGGGACATGCAGCCCTTTGTTGTGTTAATTAAAGCTTGAGAAATGATGAAATGCAGATGACAAAATAGTAGCTTCGAGTCAAGGTAGTTAGCTCATTACAGTTGATAGCGAATAATAGGACTTCAAAGCGATGCATCTTTCCAGGGGTTGATTTCCTTTTGGGAATTGTCCTTTTGTATTCAAATTTTAGCTTTTGTTTTCAGAAAATTCGAAGATGCTACTCGTTTTATTTTCAGAATTGCTCTGCATAGATTTTGGTTAAATATTCTAAATATTTAATTGAACTACGAGAACCTGGGTTTAATTTGTAACCAAAACTTCCATCTTTTCTTAAAGTTAACCAAGAGTTTCAGTAGCCTAAATTAGCAGTATTCTGTCATACAGAATAATTGGAGGACATGTAACTTAGGTATAGACAAGGCAGCAGATGATCAACATTGATTTATACCCTTATTATTTAACACAGACCACTTGGTTGTTGCTTGATTCTGATATTCTAAAAAGTCAAACAGCAGCCGGATGCTGTCGCACAGGGTTAAGTCTCATTTGCAAGATTTGCAGGTTAACTACCAGGGTTAACCAGCTGCAAGTGGAATGAAGGGATTCAGCAAAATATTTTAAACAACAAGCAACAGACATGTCAGTTAAGCTATGCCCATTTATAGGGTTGTAGGTAATGGCTCTGAGAACTAGCTGTGTGACTGGCCTGTCTTTCTTTGCTGTCCTCATCCAGTTTACTTTCATATTGTAAAATCACTGCAATGCATTTGACTGCACAACCTTCATTTTTTCCATTCCAAATTCCAAACAACTGACAGATGAAAATATATAATAATGTGTGGCTGGTTGTAGGTGCTCATACCTGAGAAAATGATTGTAACACATCAACAGCTTCTGCCGCACATGTCTCCCTTTGCAAGTCCTGCACAGGGATGAAAGTGACAGGGTGTACTCAGCCATAACATAGCAAATTATATAAAATAATCAGAATTTCCCTGCATGTATTCATGTGCTGGTAAGAAGCACAGGAGTTAAGGAGGAGGAGTTCTTATTGTTGTTGGGGTTTTTTTTGCTTTTGCTTAGTGTCTGAAGATTTACATCAATAATAAACTGCTGAAATGCATAGCAGTAAAGGCTTATTACATGTTTTTTTTTTTTGTGAAGCAAAATATGTTTGTTAGCACACCCACGAGGTAATCAATTGCTCCTGGATAGTTCCGCCCCCACAGACTGTTGCATCAAGCTCGAGCAGAGGCGTTTGAATGTCAGATATGATCCAGTATCATCCAGTGCAGAGACTCGCCTGCTGGTGGCTCATCAGTGACATCAAATCTGTCAAAAAGGTTAAATGCATCACGAGTATTGCAAAATATGTACAGCTACAATTTGACTAATACAGTGACTGAGCATATGACTGATTGTTTATTTCAGTTATACTAAATTTGGTTTGGGGTTGTTACAAAGTGGTTAAACATGGATGCATGGCTAAAGAGTATAAAAACATACAAAGTTAAAATACATTTTACAACCTTGGGTCTTGACTATTGTAATTCAGTCCATGAATAATGGTGCAAACTTTCCATGGATCTAAAGAAAGTTGGAAATATTTGCAGCCATGTGATTTTTCAGAAGCAGTGAAGTCTTTCTGGGCTTGAGACAAGTGTTGAAAATATGTATTTGGCCTGCAGCTACACAGCAGATAGGTCATGTGCATTTTTCAGCTGTGACATGATGTAGTGGTGATCATTTTCATATTTTTATAGCATCCTTTTTAAGATTAATGTGTGTTCTCGGTTCATAATCCTTTACAAAAACGATACAGTCAGAGTTTGGTTCACATCTGATTGTGCATTCGTGTAACCACATCTCTGACTCTGATATCCTTGTTCTGATACGTGTCCGATCGTCTTTACATGCTTCTGTTATTTAGTCAGTTAGTCAGGATGTGGACCAGCTATTTTCATCTCCAGTACGTTGCATCAACCAAATACAGCAGAACAGCTGCAAGACCTGGTGTGCAAAGGGTTGCTATAAAGAATCAGAATTGCATCAGGCTTTATGTAACTGATTTGACACTGAACATTTAGCAAATTTGCACAAATACAGAATTTTGCATAATCTTTCTGAGACGCTCCTAATTGCAACCAGAATGTGACTGACATGACCCCAGCAGCATTCCAAATCCCTTCATACAAGCCTTCCCTTAATGTGTGTGTGTGTGTGTGTGTGTGTGTGTGTGTGTGTGTGTGTTCTCAACAAGTGCAGATGATTTGATCACCTCATGTGTAGATAATTGGCTGTGTTAAGCGGTAAGTGACTCATCTCTCACTTCTCAAATGTCACTAGGAAATCAAGATAATTTGTAATTTTTAGGGTAAGTCTTCACTCACTGCAGCTGTGAGTTGATGAACCTGCTGCGATCGCGAACAATCGCTTATCAGAACAACAAGTAAACCTCATTGCAGTCAAAGAGCAGTGATTGGCTCTGAGACACTTTGTTGATTCAGAACAAAGAGAAAGGTGCGGCTCATGCAGGTGCTGTGATCAGTCGAATCCAGTATTTCTTTTTATTCTCTCGTTTTTATCAGATTCAACTTCTTATTTACCTTGATTGTTGGTTGCTTTTTGTTTTGTTTCTTTCTCAGCCTGTGTAATCTCCATCTGTTCGTACCCTTCACATCTACCTCCTCTCTTCTCCCCATCGCAGTCTGGCAAATTCAGCAACGTTTTATTGGCAGCGCAGCCCGAAATGACTAAACGTTGCCAGGGTGGTTTTTAATATATTACAGTGTTAAACAGCCATAAAAAATCAGCACAGAGATGATTTAGCTCATCATTTTGGAGGATCAAGCAAAAGCTGATTGACTAAAAAAAAAAGCAATTGAAGGTATAAGCAAGTACATTAATACATTATTGTGGATGTTTCAACTCAGTATAACAGTGACTTTACAGCTGTCTGCAGTCATTCTCTAAAGGTGTGCCGCTGACAGCCCTCAGAGCTGTTGTGTCCAAAGAAAATGTTTGTTTTGACATTCTTGTCTACTGTAGATTCTTGAGAGTAAAGCTACTGTAGAACGATGCAGCAGCTTGCAGTTTGATGTGAAAGTGACGCCACATGAACGGCAAAGAAGTATTAGGAACCAACCTCTGGAGTTGAACGAGCACAGAGTAAATCTAAATCATTTCGGTTTATATTGCAGTCAGGAAAAAAAGGAAAAGCACTCTTAAGGAAAACTGGAACGTATGTGCTACTGCAGGCGAGGAACGAGAGGAGGGAGATATTGGAGCAATCACTCTCCAAGTGGATGACTGTTAAGTAAGAGAGGCTTCTGAAGTGCCAGAGTGTATCGAGTTCCCTTGAGACAAAGAGGGATGAGAGGGTGTGCGCGCATGCTTCCTGGCTGCTGCAAACTGAACTCAAATTAACAATAATTGCTCACTACTGTGACTTAATAGCAATCTTTAAAGCAGTTATAATCGATGCTTTTATTATAGAAACGTGTCAAATGATAATGAAAACAGTGTGAAAGGAGCTGGTTTGTAGTTGATTAACTGACAGAGAACTGTCCCCCGGATCTGCAGCTCCCCTCTGCTTACAGAGCTTTAAAACAGTAAAGGATCATCAGCTGGTGTTAAGTTACATCCACCAGCAGAACTGAAGAGAACTAGAACTGTTACTGGATCGGTCAGCAGTATTTTCTTCTATCAAGCATAGAAGCAGAAAGGTTTTGCTTCCTCGGTTATTGCCTTTTTGGCTTTGTCGCATTTATCTTTTGCCAGACCAGGTTTAATGTATTGTTAAGGTCCTTTTTGTGAGCTGTGCCATATGAGGGTTTACAGCTGTGAGATGTTTTGAACTCTATGGTCCTTTTTGCATTCTCAGCCCTGTCCACCAATGGATGATGTCGAGTTTTGGCGGTCAAAAGCTGCCTGCTTCAGAATTCTCATGAAAAACATCCAAAAAGAGGACCTAATTCTCACAATGCCATTGCTTTTATTACCCACATCTAAAAACCAAACAATTGGAAATAGCTCAGGATCTTCAGGAGTTCATATTCAGCACCTCATAATTGACGTCCAATGCCAACGCAGGGAGTTGTGTGTCTAAATATGTAGTGAGGCTGCATGTAAGGGTGCCCGGAGTTCAGTACTGTCGAAAACCTTCAATTAACATTTGCCTTTTTATTAAATGTAACAGTAACCATACCATAGTTCTCTTGTGCACATATTATAGAAAGCCAGTTTACAAAAAAAATGTAATCAGGGGTTTTTGCAGAATGATCCAACATTTATACTCTTGTCTGGTGATAGACTTGATCAGAATAAGAAGAATGGACCATGAATATGTATTCTTCTTCTTCTACATCCTGTTAAGTGTCTTGCGACCCCTCAAATTTTTTGTCTTGCAACTCTTTGTGGAGGGGCCACAAACCCTGGTTTTAAAGGACTATGATGACACAATGTAGACCGTGTTCAGCTTGATCTGACGCACTAAACATTGGACAGGCTTCAAAAGAGAGGGAAAGAGAGAGCATGAAATCACAGGGAGACGGCCACTGAAAGCAGAAGAAAAGAGGCAAAAACTGATAGAGGATAAACACATCAAAATAGAAAAAGGAAAATGAAAAAGAGAAAGTAAGTGAAATGAAAGGCAGGAAAACCAAATTGAAAGAAGATCGAGGAGCCATTGTACTGCAGCTTCAGAGAGCAATAAAGGTGAGCGGGCGCAGAGAAAATGGAAAGCAGCGAGAGAAATGGGAAAACGCTGGAATAAGGGGAGTGATGAGAGGAGAAGGAGGGCTTTGAAAGAGAGCAGGTGAATGTGTCCCACTCTTTAATGATGGTGCAGCATTTTAATTCAGACGGGAGCGCACGAACGCTCGCATTTGTACAATATCCCAGATGTTTCTCCCTGCTTTCATGTCATTCCTCTCTGTAACCCTTCGCATGTTCCTTTGTCAATCTGCATAATCTGTACAAATATATTACAGGATTCGAATGTATTCATATTTTAGATATAACTGAATGCTGTTCGTAGCGCAGCAACAGTCATGTTCACGACAGCAAAGTCAGCATGTAACCTCAGGAATCATCTCACTGAACAAATCTGAGGCGTCAGTAAAATAAATAATATTGCCGACATCTCAACACTGAGTGATGTTTAGACAGAATATAGAACACAGACGGTCAGTGTCAGTCCTTCCTCCTGTCCGCTGTCCTCCTCCATCTGCTGCTGTGATTCGCTGCCTGCAGGTACAGCTGGCAGAGGCAGGAGGGCCTGCTTTGCCTCAGCCAGCAGCTGCATTTACAAGAATTTGCCAAATTTGAAGATTCGTGGCAAACAGAGCTAAACAGTTTAGACAGCTAGACAGCGTTGGTTTTAGCTTGTTTGCAACAATTGTTCTATAAGCCGTATGGATGAGAGACTGCGGACAGCAGATTGAAAGATCACTTTTCTGTGTGTTCTACATGTTTATGCTTGCTGAACAGGTGTGTTTTATTGCACTCACAGTAACGACGGTAGTTGGAGGAGCTCAGCCCCGACACAGAGAGCAGAGGAGATGCTGCAGCGTGATAATAAATTACAGCAGGAGCCGGTATCGTTGGAGCTCATCAGTGCTACGGTCTTTGATAATTTAGCCCCGGGGCCGTTTTAATACTTGGTTTCGGTACCGTGCCTCTGCCTCATACACAATCTCTCTCGCTCCCTTGCTCCAAGCATCGGGCCGTGTCAAACCCTGCAGCGTTGTTAATCTTTCTTTAATTCAGATCAACACAGTCACACTGGATTGAAAGAGAAGTGGATGGCAGCAGGTCCTGGCTTTGTGTCCTCGAGTCCACCAGCAATTCTGCATGAAAGCTGAAGGAAACACAAACAGATGCAGAAGGCATCCATCATATGTCCTCATTGCGTGAATGTTCGTGGTGACCTTTTAAACAACGGCAGCATTTCTTGCGTGAATTATTTACTTGACATCATGGTGGGCTTGTTTCAATTGGTATATATGTTTGTAGCATGGAGTGACGTCTGCCTCCTGATTTCTGTACTTTTTAATTTGCTCATTCGTTAATGTATTCCACCGTTACAGATCAGTGATTGTTTTGTGGTCGGCATCTCTGAGTAAGATTAAGTGAATCAACCAAACCTGTTTTTAAAGACTGCTCACACTGCTTATTAGGCCTGTACTTACAGTCCGTTTACACCGAGCAAGCCGGCCTCAGGTCTGAACTCTGCGCCTGTTTCCATCACACTTGACCAAAGTATTTCTGAGTTCTGATTGAAAAGCTCTTTAAAAGCTTCCGTAAATGTTGTTTCAGTGTGACAAAAGCTTTAGCTGTGATTTACAATCTGTAATTGCAGTTTGGTGCTTGTGTGGCATAACATCGTACCCAGTCTGAAGGCGAACCAGCCTGCACTTGGACAGCACATAGTAACGGTATGGGAAAGCAGAAACAGGTTTCCTAGGTCCTCTGGGCCAGCACTCCCAGTACATATAATGAAAAGCACCGGACGCTAAGTGGAGATTCAGACCGAAAACAGGTCTGCGTTAAAACGTTGCAGGCACTGAACAACGGTTGTACCCACAGATAGGATTTTACCACTCTGAGAAGTGGCAACACTTTCATCTTAAGTGCCGGCAATCATGCGGCAAACAGCAGAAATCTGATGTTCACATTGCAAAGTACTTTATCAGGAACGCTCAGCTATTTCAAGGAAGTATAGAAGCATAGAATAGACGTGAAACCTGTCTTTGTAACTGCGAAAGTTTTATCCCAAAAAGAGAGCAGAAAATGCTTCTCCCCTGTCAAAGGCTCTGTGAGTAAGATGCTGAACCTGCTCCAGCGATGCTTCCCCTCACTGCTCCTGACCTCTGACCCCTCTTGTGAAATGCGTCTGAAAGCAAAGATCCGACACACAGAGTCCGAACTGCAATGTGAAATTCTCCTTCTTAATTTCCTCTCAGCAAGGGAGATAGACTGAGACGCATAGCTTGCTTTGTAATTGTTTACACATGTTTTGTTACCTTCCACGTCTTTTCTGGGCACGTTGTCGCACAGCTTGAGCAGAAGCGTCCCGGCTAAATGAGAATCTGCGGTGATGGATGGTGGAACATCACATATTTCACTGGGAGCAGATGGAAGCCAACGTAACACCCTGCTTGGCGGAAAACGGATGATGCAATCGGCTCGCATTTTCTGCTCCATCAAACTGAAGGGGAGCATTTGAATATGCCTGTTGGTGTTAGACGGATCTTTCTGAGCGCAGTGCATTCATTCATTTGGTTTCCCATGCTGTGATGGGTGGAAGGCATGGAGGAACTCTTAACAGGGCTAACACGTAGGCAGATAAGCACGCTCATGCACACACCTAAAGGCAATTTAAAATCTCCAGACAATGAATGGAAATGAACACATAGGCAGCCCAGGAAACCTGCAAACCGCATACAAAAAGGAACCTTCCTGCTGTGAGGCAATAAAATTCATCCACCACACTACCAGGAGCAGCGAGCTGTATGAACAAACGGAAAGAAAGGGGCGACGACAATATGTGTATACGCATGAACAGTATATTCATTAAGGGGTGCAGCTAATGATTGCTTCCACTATTCTTTTAAGGAAGTTTGCAAACCTGTGTTGTTTAGTCTGGTTGAATTGGACTTGGGCTTGTTTTCCAACTCGATTCAAATCACTCGGGGAGACCGAAAACACCCCCACTGAGAACCACATACTGGGGCGCGGACGAGCGATGTCAGCGGTTGCCAGCAGATAGACGGAGATTGAATCACGGTCTGACCTCGACTACCAACCATGTACGTTGCCTCATCCACTCATCCAGCTCATCCACTTACATGGACCATAGCAAACTGTCAGATATCCTGGATCAGTGTAGTTCTTTTGGAAAAAGGACCAAGACCCAAAGACGTGCTCTTGGTCTGGTTATGGTCCAGACTTCAGTTGACAGCTTTCACACCAGCCTAAACAAAACCACCCTTTAGTATTTGTCAAACGTGGCGTTAAGAAAAGATTTGTTAAAATGTGTATCAAAATCAGCTCATAGCTCATCCCGGCCTTGGCGACGTAAACACAACAGGATCCAATTACATGTGACTTGTGGCGAGCTGACCCCACCTGCGGATGAAGCAGCACAGGCGCATGGGTGGAGGCGAACAGTTGCCGCCGCTCTCCAGACACTTCATGCCTGCTGTCGCGGAAGCTAAAGGTGCTCTAAGTGCTGCTTCACTGGGACATTATCATCACGCCGTCTGAGCGGCAGCTCGAATAATACACACCATTCACGATATGCAGCAAACAAATAAAGTGATTTTAGCCATTTGCGTTGTAACCAGAAACTGTTTGGCATTATTACTTGATAACTGATTCTACAATGCAATTCACGCCTTCTCACACACTGGATGTTCTGGTTGGACACAAGTGGAAAAGTCTCGATGGAATTGTTCCGCTGGACTACATTTCCCAGCTCTGTCATGGTTTCCCTTCATCTCTCTCTCTCTCTCTGTCTGTCTCTCTCTCTCTCTCCTCTTTACCTCCGTGCACAAGTGTCAACTCCCAGGGAGTGGGCGTGCGACACGCTTACGTAAAACCGGCATGTTACACAATTTGAGCGCTCTGTGCATGTGCTCATGCATGTGTACGTGTTTGCATGTTGCCTACATGTGGGCTGTGGGGCTAGAAGTCTTGACAGAGCCTAATATAAAGGATGCAGCCGATTATAGCGCTGAATGTGAGTGGGTTTGTGTGTGTGTGCAGTGCAGTGTGTGTTTATCTGCACTGCTTTCTTGACTTTATGCCTAAGGACTGTTTACCTGTGTATGGAGCGTGAATCGTATAATCCTCATATGAAACAGGATGAACACTGTTAGTGCAGAGCTGTACAGATTCCCTCCGATCCGACTAACACGCTGTCCTGCACTGCATGGCTGAGTGGCAGGTGCAGGAGAGAGAGAGCAGAGGAGACGACTTCATGTTGAACATGGTCGCGGTTCAGTCTGCCATCTTCTCTTCTGTAATGATGCTCTAATTTCCTCTCTGGCCAACTTCTTCCTCTTTAATTCACCTCCCAATCTTCTGGCCTGCTCCTTCCTTACTTCTCGTTGTTTCTTTCTTGCCCTGTTGCTTTCTTCCCTCGCCATTTGCTCACTTGCCTGACTCGCCGGCCTCCTTTCTTTCTTGCTTCCCAGTTTTCTTGCTTCCTAATGAGGGTCTAACTGCCTGTGCTGACTCTCCTTTAACTCCTACAGACTGTCCTCCCTGTCTCGCCTTCATTACTTCCTTCCTTTCCTAGTTTCATCTTGTATATATTCACCCTCATCCTTTCTTTTCTTCTCTTCACTCGGACTTCCTTCCTCAGTTCCTGGGTGTCAGTCTACAGTTCCTCTTTTTCTTTGTACACTTGCATAATTTTCTTCTCTCTCCCTCCTTGCTCTTCCTGTCTTCATTAATTTCTCGCTGATGTCCTCATGCTTGCAGTATTCTATAACTGTGGGACACACAGTTTCCCAGTTATAATCTGGTTTTATGAGTATCCTAGTCATATGTGGTGCATGTAGACACCTTATCCTTCATTCGATTTTTGAGAAACCCAAACAGTTGTAGTACTCTGCTGGTGGTTCACTCCTGTTTATTTTCTATGAGAATTGTGATTCATATTTCAAGGTGTTGTGGTGACTCAGAAGTTGAACATTTTTAACTTTGTGCACAAGAGGAAGTTCTGTGGGTATTTGCCAAAAAAAAAAAGGAAAATAAATAAATAAAAAAAATATCAAGAGAAGGTGATGGGGTTTTGTGTTTGGAAACGCTGTCTTTACCAGGTGTGGACGCTCTAACTGTCTGTGGAGAAGATCATAGGAGACGTTTTTGGAAATCTTCATTTAATATGGCCCTTACCTCGGGGATGACGAATGTGCAAACATGAAGTGCGCCTTGCTTGTTTGCACAACTCTTGCCACCAGCAATTTATATGCTTGTGTTGACATGCGATAAGCGAGAAGTGGCAAAGACAGCGTGCCGTGATTTATTCACTTCCTGTCCTTCTCCCCTGCCAGACAAACAAACCATCACAGACAATCGGTGCATGTTATTAGAATCACGCATTTCCATTTAAATATCAGATGTCGAATGCAAAAACCAGGCTAAGACATACATAGCTAGTCCCCTCCTTCCCCCTTTCTGGCCTGCATTTGTCACATCTCCTTCCTGCTTTTACTCTAGTGTGACTGTATCTCTGTCACCCTAACCTTCTTTTCCTTCTTTGTGCACACGTGAGGCCACATCAGCTTCCCCTCCTCCCTCCCTCCCTCTCCTTCTTCAGCCCAGTGATGTAGTATGATGACCCAGTGTGTCTGAGTATGTTGAAGGATTTGTCGCCGTGGCAAAGGTGCAGAGAATCTCACCTCCAGCTCGCTTGTGTCAATACATCATTATGTGTTAGCACGAGCTTAGCTGTGTGTGTGTGTGTGTGCGTGCGTGTGTGCGTGTGTGTGTCCCTCTCTCTTCTTGTTTCTTGTTGGTTCCTCTCTTTATAACTCACCTTGGGACACCTCTTTATCTCTTTGCAGTTGTTTTAGCCTCCCCCTTGCCCTCTTCATCTTCTTCTTCCTCACAGCTTTTTTTCTCAGCCCACTCATCTCTCTCTCTCTTCCTCTCTCTCTCTCTATCTCTCTCTATACTCTCAGGAGTGCGGTTGTCATCCTTTCTTTTTCTCTCTGCTGGCTGGTGCTGCTTCTCTCTGCATGGTTCCTTGCACTGACACACATTTTGAACACACACACACACACACACACACACA